>NC_090360.1:24295634-24432898 GCF_035084215.1 Heptranchias perlo
GATTGTAATAAACTGCACACTGTGGATTGTAATAAACTGTACACTGTGGATTGTAATAAACTGTACACTGTGGATTATAATAAACTGCACACTGTGGATTATAATAAACTGCACACTGTGGATTGTAATAAACTGCACACTGTGGATTGTAATAAACTGTACACTGTGGATTATAATAAACTGTACACTGTGGATTATAATAAACTGCACACTGTGGATTGTAATAAACTGCACACTGTGGATTGTAATAAACTGCACACTGTGGATTGTAATAAACTGCACACTGTGGATTGTAATAAACTGCACACTGTGGATTGTAATAAACTGCACACTGTGGATTGTAATAAACTGCACACTGTGGATTGTAATAAACTGCACACTGTGGATTGTAATAAACTGCACACTGTGGATTGTAATAAACTGCACACTGTGGATTGTAATAAACTGCACACTGTGGATTATAATAAACTGCACACTGTGGATTGTAATAAACTGCACACTGTGGATTATAATAAACTGCACACTGTGGATTATAATAAACTGCACACTGTGGATTATAATAAACTGCACACTGTGGATTATAATAAACTGCACACTGTGGATTATAATAAACTGCACACTGTGGATTATAATAAACTGCACACTGTGGATTATAATAAACTGCACACTGTGGATTATAATAAACTGCACACTGTGGATTGTAATAAACTGCACATTGTGGATTATAATAAACTGCACACTGTGGATTATAATAAACTGCACACTGTGGATTATAATAAACTGCACACTGTGGATTATAATAAACTGCACACTGTGGACTATAATAAACTGTACACTGTGGATTATAATAAACTGTACACTGTGGATTGTAATAAACTGTACACTGTGGATTATAATAAACTGCACACTGTGGATTATAATAAACTGCACACTGTGGATTATAATAAACTGCACACTGTGGATTATAATAAACTGCACACTGTGGATTATAATAAACTGCACACTGTGGATTATAATAAACTGTACACTGTGGATTATAATAAACTGCACACTGTGGATTATAATAAACTGCACACTGTGGATTATAATAAACTGCACACTGTGGATTATAATAAACTGCACACTGTGGATTATAATAAACTGCACACTGTGGATTATAATAAACTGTACACTGTGGATTATAATAAACTGTACACTGTGGATTATAATAAACTGTACACTGTGGATTATAATAAACTGTACACTGTGGATTATAATAAACTGTACACTGTGGATTATAATAAACTGCACACTGTGGATTATAATAAACTGTACACTGTGGATTATAATAAACTGTACACTGTGGATTATAATAAACTGCACACTGTGGATTATAATAAACTGCACACTGTGGATTATAATAAACTGCACACTGTGGATTATAATAAACTGCACACTGTGGATTATAATAAACTGCACACTGTGGATTATAATAAACTGCACACTGTGGATTATAATAAACTGCACACTGTGGATTATAATAAACTGTACACTGTGGATTATAATAAACTGCACACTGTGGATTATAATAAACTGCACACTGTGGATTATAATAAACTGCACACTGTGGATTATAATAAACTGTACACTGTGGATTATAATAAACTGCACACTGTGGATTATAATAAACTGTACACTGTGGATTATAATAAACTGCACACTGTGGATTATAATAAACTGCACACTGTGGATTATAATAAACTGCACACTGTGGATTATAATAAACTGTACACTGTGGATTATAATAAACTGCACACTGTGGATTATAATAAACTGCACACTGTGGATTATAATAAACTGCGCACTGTGGATTATAATAAACTGCACACTGTGGATTATAATAAACTGCACACTGTGGATTATAATAAACTGCACACTGTGGATTATAATAAACTGCACACTGTGGATTATAATAAACTGCACACTGTGGATTATAATAAACTGCACACTGTGGATTATAATAAACTGCACACTGTGGATTATAATAAACTGCACACTGTGGATTATAATAAACTGCACACTGTGGATTATAATAAACTGCACACTGTGGATTATAATAAACTGTACACTGTGGATTATAATAAACTGCACACTGTGGATTATAATAAACTGCACACTGTGGATTATAATAAACTGCACACTGTGGATTATAATAAACTGCACACTGTGGATTATAATAAACTGTACACTGTGGATTATAATAAACTGCACACTGTGGATTATAATAAACTGTACACTGTGGATTATAATAAACTGTACACTGTGGATTATAATGAACTGTACACTGTGGATTATAATAAACTGTACACTGTGGATTATAATAAACTGCACACTGTGGATTATAATAAACTGCACACTGTGGATTATAATAAACTGCACATTGTGGATTATAATAAACTGCACACTGTGGATTATAATAAACTGTACACTGTGGATTATAATAAACTGCACACTGAGGATTATAATAAACTGCACACTGTGGATTATAATAAACTGCACACTGAGGATTATAATAAACTGCACTCCGTGGATTATAATAAACTGCACACTGTGGATTATAATAAACTGCACACTGTGGATTATAATAAACTGCACTCCGTGGATTATAATAAACTGCACACTGTGGATTATAATAAACTGCACACTGTGGATTATAATAAACTGTACACTGTGGATTATAATAAACTGCACACTGTGGATTATAATAAACTGTACACTGTGGATTATAATAAACTGCACACTGAGGATTATAATAAACTGCACACTGTGGATTATAATAAACTGCACACTGTGGATTATAATAAACTGCACACTGTGGATTATAATAAACTGCACACTGTGGATTATAATAAACTGCACACTGAGGATTATAATAAACTGCATTCCGTGGATTATAATAAACTGCACACTGTGGATTATAATAAACTGCACACTGTGGATTATAATAAACTGCACTCCGTGGATTATAATAAACTGCACACTGTGGATTATAATAAACTGCACACTGTGGATTATAATAAACTGTACACTGTGGATTATAATAAACTGCACACTGTGGATTATAATAAACTGTACACTGAGGATTATAATAAACTGCACACTGTGGATTATAATAAACTGCACACTGTGGATTATAATAAACTGCACTCCGTGGATTATAATAAACTGCACTCCGTGGATTATAATAAACTGCACACTGTGGATTATAATAAACTGCACTCCGTGGATTATAATAAACTGCACACTGTGGATTATAATAAACTGCACACTGTGGATTATAATAAACTGCACACTGTGGATTATAATAAACTGCACACTGTGGATTATAATAAACTGCACACTGTGGATTATAATAAACTGCACACTGTGGATTATAATAAACTGCACACTGTGGATTATAATAAACTGTACACTGTGGATTATAATAAACTGCACACTGTGGATTATAATAAACTGCACACTGTGGATTATAATAAACTGTACACTGTGGATTATAATAAACTGTACACTGTGGATTATAATAAACTGTACACTGTGGATTATAATAAACTGCACACTGTGGATTATAATAAACTGCACACTGTGGATTATAATAAACTGCACACTGTGGATTATAATAAACTGCACATTGTGGATTATAATAAACTGCACACTGTGGATTATAATAAACTGCACACTGTGGATTATAATAAACTGCACACTGTGGATTATAATAAACTGTACACTGTGGAATATAATAAACTGTACACTGTGGATTATAATAAACTGTACACTGTGGATTATAATAAACTGCACACTGTGGATTATAATAAACTGCACACTGTGGATTATAATAAACTGTACACTGTGGATTATAATAAACTGTACACTGTGGATTATAATAAACTGCACACTGTGGATTATAATAAACTGCACACTGTGGATTATAATAAACTGCACACTGTGGATTATAATAAACTGCACACTGTGGATTATAATAAACTGTACACTGTGGATTATAATAAACTGCACACTGTGGATTATAATAAACTGCACACTGTGGATTATAATAAACTGCACACTGTGGATTATAATAAACTGTACACTGTGGATTATAATAAACTGTACACTGTGGATTATAATAAACTGTACACTGTGGATTATAATAAACTGCACACTGTGGATTATAATAAACTGCACACTGTGGATTATAATAAACTGTACACTGTGGATTATAATAAACTGTACACTGTGGATTATAATAAACTGCACACTGTGGATTATAATAAACTGCACACTGTGGATTATAATAAACTGCACACTGTGGATTATAATAAACTGTACACTGTGGATTATAATAAACTGTACACTGTGGATTATAATAAACTGTACACTGTGGATTATAATAAACTGCACACTGTGGATTATAATAAACTGCACACTGTGGATTATAATAAACTGCACACTGTGGATTATAATAAACTGCACATTGTGGATTATAATAAACTGCACACTGTGGATTATAATAAACTGCACACTGTGGATTATAATAAACTGTACACTGTGGATTATAATAAACTGTACACTGTGGATTATAATAAACTGTACACTGTGGATTATAATAAACTGCACACTGTGGATTATAATAAACTGTACATTGTGGATTATAATAAACTGTACACTGTGGATTATAATAAACTGTACACTGTGGATTATAATAAACTGTACACTGTGGATTATAATAAACTGCACACTGTGGATTATAATAAACTGTACACTGTGGATTATAATAAACTGTACACTGTGGATTATAATAAACTGCACACTGTGGATTATAATAAACTGCACACTGTGGATTATAATAAACTGTACATTGTGGATTATAATAAACTGTACACTGTGGATTATAATAAACTGCACACTGTGGATTATAATAAACTGTACATTGTGGATTATAATAAACTGTACACTGTGGATTATAATAAACTGTACACTGTGGATTATAATAAACTGCACACTGTGGATTATAATAAACTGTACATTGTGGATTATAATAAACTGTACACTGTGGATTATAATAAACTGTACACTGTGGATTATAATAAACTGCACACTGTGGATTATAATAAACTGCACACTGTGGATTATAATAAACTGCACATTGTGGATTATAATAAACTGCACACTGTGGATTATAATAAACTGCACACTGTGGATTATAATAAACTGTACACTGTGGATTATAATAAACTGCACACTGTGGATTATAATAAACTGTACACTGTGGATTATAATAAACTGTACACTGTGGATTATAATAAACTGCACACTGTGGATTATAATAAACTGCACACTGTGGATTATAATAAACTGCACACTGTGGATTATAATAAACTGTACACTGTGGATTATAATAAACTGCACACTGTGGATTATAATAAACTGCACACTGTGGATTATAATAAACTGCACACTGTGGATTATAATAAACTGTACACTGTGGATTATAATAAACTGCACACTGTGGATTATAATAAACTGCACACTGTGGATTATAATAAACTGCACACTGTGGATTATAATAAACTGCACACTGTGGATTATAATAAACTGCACACTGTGGATTATAATAAACTGCACACTGTGGATTATAATAAACTGCACACTGTGGATTATAATAAACTGCACACTGTGGATTATAATAAACTGCACACTGTGGATTGTAATAAACTGCACATTGTGGATTATAATAAACTGCACACTGTGGATTATAATAAACTGCACACTGTGGATTATAATAAACTGCACACTGTGGATTATAATAAACTGCACACTGTGGACTATAATAAACTGTACACTGTGGATTATAATAAACTGTACACTGTGGATTGTAATAAACTGTACACTGTGGATTATAATAAACTGCACACTGTGGATTATAATAAACTGCACACTGTGGATTATAATAAACTGCACACTGTGGATTATAATAAACTGCACACTGTGGATTATAATAAACTGCACACTGTGGATTATAATAAACTGTACACTGTGGATTATAATAAACTGCACACTGTGGATTATAATAAACTGCACACTGTGGATTATAATAAACTGCACACTGTGGATTATAATAAACTGCACACTGTGGATTATAATAAACTGCACACTGTGGATTATAATAAACTGTACACTGTGGATTATAATAAACTGTACACTGTGGATTATAATAAACTGTACACTGTGGATTATAATAAACTGTACACTGTGGATTATAATAAACTGTACACTGTGGATTATAATAAACTGCACACTGTGGATTATAATAAACTGTACACTGTGGATTATAATAAACTGTACACTGTGGATTATAATAAACTGCACACTGTGGATTATAATAAACTGCACACTGTGGATTATAATAAACTGCACACTGTGGATTATAATAAACTGCACACTGTGGATTATAATAAACTGCACACTGTGGATTATAATAAACTGCACACTGTGGATTATAATAAACTGCACACTGTGGATTATAATAAACTGTACACTGTGGATTATAATAAACTGCACACTGTGGATTATAATAAACTGCACACTGTGGATTATAATAAACTGCACACTGTGGATTATAATAAACTGTACACTGTGGATTATAATAAACTGCACACTGTGGATTATAATAAACTGCACACTGTGGATTATAATAAACTGCACACTGTGGATTATAATAAACTGCACACTGTGGATTATAATAAACTGTACACTGTGGATTATAATAAACTGCACACTGTGGATTATAATAAACTGCACACTGTGGATTATAATAAACTGCGCACTGTGGATTATAATAAACTGCGCACTGTGGATTATAATAAACTGCACACTGTGGATTATAATAAACTGCACACTGTGGATTATAATAAACTGCACACTGTGGATTATAATAAACTGCACACTGTGGATTATAATAAACTGCACACTGTGGATTATAATAAACTGCACACTGTGGATTATAATAAACTGCACACTGTGGATTATAATAAACTGCACACTGTGGATTATAATAAACTGCACACTGTGGATTATAATAAACTGCACACTGTGGATTATAATAAACTGTACACTGTGGATTATAATAAACTGCACACTGTGGATTATAATAAACTGCACACTGTGGATTATAATAAACTGCACACTGTGGATTATAATAAACTGCACACTGTGGATTATAATAAACTGTACACTGTGGATTATAATAAACTGCACACTGTGGATTATAATAAACTGTACACTGTGGATTATAATAAACTGTACACTGTGGATTATAATGAACTGTACACTGTGGATTATAATAAACTGTACACTGTGGATTATAATAAACTGCACACTGTGGATTATAATAAACTGCACACTGTGGATTATAATAAACTGCACATTGTGGATTATAATAAACTGCACACTGTGGATTATAATAAACTGTACACTGTGGATTATAATAAACTGCACACTGAGGATTATAATAAACTGCACACTGTGGATTATAATAAACTGCACACTGAGGATTATAATAAACTGCACTCCGTGGATTATAATAAACTGCACACTGTGGATTATAATAAACTGCACACTGTGGATTATAATAAACTGCACTCCGTGGATTATAATAAACTGCACACTGTGGATTATAATAAACTGCACACTGTGGATTATAATAAACTGTACACTGTGGATTATAATAAACTGCACACTGTGGATTATAATAAACTGTACACTGTGGATTATAATAAACTGCACACTGAGGATTATAATAAACTGCACACTGTGGATTATAATAAACTGCACACTGAGGATTATAATAAACTGCACACTGTGGATTATAATAAACTGCACACTGTGGATTATAATAAACTGCACACTGTGGATTATAATAAACTGCACACTGAGGATTATAATAAACTGCACTCCGTGGATTATAATAAACTGCACACTGTGGATTATAATAAACTGCACACTGTGGATTATAATAAACTGCACTCCGTGGATTATAATAAACTGCACACTGTGGATTATAATAAACTGCACACTGTGGATTATAATAAACTGTACACTGTGGATTATAATAAACTGCACACTGTGGATTATAATAAACTGTACACTGAGGATTATAATAAACTGCACACTGTGGATTATAATAAACTGCACACTGTGGATTATAATAAACTGCACTCCGTGGATTATAATAAACTGCACTCCGTGGATTATAATAAACTGCACACTGTGGATTATAATAAACTGCACTCCGTGGATTATAATAAACTGCACACTGTGGATTATAATAAACTGCACACTGTGGATTATAATAAACTGCACACTGTGGATTATAATAAACTGCACACTGTGGATTATAATAAACTGCACACTGTGGATTATAATAAACTGCACACTGTGGATTATAATAAACTGCACACTGTGGATTATAATAAACTGTACACTGTGGATTATAATAAACTGCACACTGTGGATTATAATAAACTGCACACTGTGGATTATAATAAACTGTACACTGTGGATTATAATAAACTGTACACTGTGGATTATAATAAACTGTACACTGTGGATTATAATAAACTGCACACTGTGGATTATAATAAACTGCACACTGTGGATTATAATAAACTGCACACTGTGGATTATAATAAACTGCACATTGTGGATTATAATAAACTGCACACTGTGGATTATAATAAACTGCACACTGTGGATTATAATAAACTGCACACTGTGGATTATAATAAACTGTACACTGTGGATTATAATAAACTGTACACTGTGGATTATAATAAACTGTACACTGTGGATTATAATAAACTGCACACTGTGGATTATAATAAACTGCACACTGTGGATTATAATAAACTGTACACTGTGGATTATAATAAACTGTACACTGTGGATTATAATAAACTGCACACTGTGGATTATAATAAACTGCACACTGTGGATTATAATAAACTGCACACTGTGGATTATAATAAACTGCACACTGTGGATTATAATAAACTGTACACTGTGGATTATAATAAACTGCACACTGTGGATTATAATAAACTGCACACTGTGGATTATAATAAACTGCACACTGTGGATTATAATAAACTGTACACTGTGGATTATAATAAACTGTACACTGTGGATTATAATAAACTGTACACTGTGGATTATAATAAACTGCACACTGTGGATTATAATAAACTGCACACTGTGGATTATAATAAACTGTACACTGTGGATTATAATAAACTGTACACTGTGGATTATAATAAACTGCACACTGTGGATTATAATAAACTGCACACTGTGGATTATAATAAACTGCACACTGTGGATTATAATAAACTGTACACTGTGGATTATAATAAACTGTACACTGTGGATTATAATAAACTGTACACTGTGGATTATAATAAACTGCACACTGTGGATTATAATAAACTGCACACTGTGGATTATAATAAACTGCACACTGTGGATTATAATAAACTGCACATTGTGGATTATAATAAACTGCACACTGTGGATTATAATAAACTGCACACTGTGGATTATAATAAACTGTACACTGTGGATTATAATAAACTGTACACTGTGGATTATAATAAACTGTACACTGTGGATTATAATAAACTGCACACTGTGGATTATAATAAACTGTACATTGTGGATTATAATAAACTGTACACTGTGGATTATAATAAACTGTACACTGTGGATTATAATAAACTGTACACTGTGGATTATAATAAACTGCACACTGTGGATTATAATAAACTGTACACTGTGGATTATAATAAACTGTACACTGTGGATTATAATAAACTGCACACTGTGGATTATAATAAACTGCACACTGTGGATTATAATAAACTGTACATTGTGGATTATAATAAACTGTACACTGTGGATTATAATAAACTGCACACTGTGGATTATAATAAACTGTACATTGTGGATTATAATAAACTGTACACTGTGGATTATAATAAACTGTACACTGTGGATTATAATAAACTGCACACTGTGGATTATAATAAACTGCACACTGTGGATTATAATAAACTGCACATTGTGGATTATAATAAACTGCACACTGTGGATTATAATAAACTGCACACTGTGGATTATAATAAACTGTACACTGTGGATTATAATAAACTGCACACTGTGGATTATAATAAACTGTACACTGTGGATTATAATAAACTGTACACTGTGGATTATAATAAACTGCACACTGTGGATTATAATAAACTGCACACTGTGGATTATAATAAACTGCACACTGTGGATTATAATAAACTGTACACTGTGGATTATAATAAACTGCACACTGTGGATTATAATAAACTGCACACTGTGGATTATAATAAACTGCACACTGTGGATTATAATAAACTGCACACTGTGGATTATAATAAACTGCACACTGTGGATTATAATAAACTGCACACTGTGGATTATAATAAACTGTACACTGTGGATTATAATAAACTGTACACTGTGGATTATAATAAACTGCACACTGTGGATTATAATAAACTGTACACTGTGGATTATAATAAACTGTACACTGTGGATTATAATAAACTGCACACTGTGGATTATAATAAACTGCACACTGTGGATTATAATAAACTGCACACTGTGGATTATAATAAACTGTACACTGTGGATTATAATAAACTGTACACTGTGGATTATAATAAACTGCACACTGTGGATTATAATAAACTGTACACTGTGGATTATAATAAACTGCACACTGTGGATTATAATAAACTGTACACTGTGGATTATAATAAACTGCACACTGTGGATTATAATAAACTGTACACTGTGGATTATAATAAACTGCACACTGTGGATTATAATAAACTGTACACTGTGGATTATAATAAACTGCACACTGTGGATTATAATAAACTGTACACTGTGGATTATAATAAACTGCACACTGTGGATTATAATAAACTGCACACTGTGGATTATAATAAACTGTACACTGTGGATTATAATAAACTGCACACTGTGGATTATAATAAACTGCACACTGTGGATTATAATAAACTGCACACTGTGGATTATAATAAACTGCACACTGTGGATTATAATAAACTGCACACTGTGGATTATAATAAACTGCACACTGTGGATTATAATAAACTGCACACTGTGGATTATAATAAACTGCACACTGTGGAATATAATAAACTGCACACTGTGGATTATAATAAACTGCACACTGTGGATTATAATAAACTGCACACTGTGGATTATAATAAACTGCACACTGTGGATTATAATAAACTGCACACTGTGGATTATAATAAACTGCACACTGTGGATTATAATATCTGCGACCAGCAGGAGGCGCTCTGATCCTCTCTCACTGCCCCTGGGCTCCGGGTCAGAGGTGGCCGCAAGTGGCGCATGCGCTGTTCCAGAGTCGCTTGCCATGGTCACATGTCCAAATACCGCTTCCGGATCACTGGGACGCACTTCCGGTGACGTTGAAATCGATCTTTGGCGGGAGAGAGAAAATTCCAAAACTGAGGAACGTCGAGTGAGGTAAAAAAATCAAATAAATATAAATATTTATAAATATATATAGAGAGAGGGGGGAGAAATATATATACAGAGAGAGAGAGGGGGAGAAATATATATACAGAGAGAGAGAGGGGGGAGAAATATATATACAGAGAGAGAGAGGGGGGAGAAATATATATACAGAGAGAGGGAGAGAAATATATATACAGAGAGAGAGAGGGAGAAATATATATACAGAGAGAGAGAGGGAGAAATATATATACAGAGAGAGGGAGAGAAATATATATACAGAGAGAGAGAGGGAGAAATATATATACAGAGAGAGAGAGGGGGGAGAAATATATATACAGAGAGAGAGAGGGGGAGAAATATATATACAGAGAGAGAGAGGGGGAGAAATATATATACAGAGAGAGGGAGAGAAATATATATACAGAGAGAGAGAGGGAGAAATATATATACAGAGAGAGAGAGGGAGAAATATATATACAGAGAGAGGGAGAGAAATATATATACAGAGAGAGAGAGGGAGAAATATATATACAGAGAGAGAGAGGGGGGAGAAATATATATACAGAGAGAGAGGGGGAGAAATATATATACAGAGAGAGAGAGGGAGAAATATATATACAGAGAGAGAGGGGGAGAAATATATATACAGAGAGAGAGAGGGAGAAATATATATACAGAGAGAGAGGGGGAGAAATATATATCCAGAGAGAGAGGGGGAGAAATATATATACAGAGAGAGAGAGGGAGAAATATATATGCAGAGAGAGAGGGGGAGAAATATATATACAGAGAGAGAGGGGGAGAAATATATATACAGAGAGAGAGAGGGGGAGAAATATATATACAGAGAGAGAGAGGGAGAAATATATATACAGAGAGAGAGAGGGAGAAATATATATACAGAGAGAGAGAGGGAGAAATATATATACAGAGAGAGAGGGGGAGAAATATATATACAGAGAGAGAGAGGGAGAAATATATATACAGAGAGAGAGGGGGAGAAATATATATACAGAGAGAGAGGGGGAGAAATATATATACAGAGAGAGAGAGGGGGAGAAATATATATACAGAGAGAGAGAGGGGGAGAAATATATATACAGAGAGAGAGGGGGAGAAATATATATACAGAGAGAGAGAGAGGGGGAGAAATATATATACAGAGAGAGGGAGAGAAATATATATACAGAGAGAGAGGGGGAGAAATATATATACAGAGAGAGAGAGGGGGAGAAATATATATACAGAGAGAGAGAGGGAGAAATATATATACAGAGAGAGAGAGAGGGGGAGAAATATATATACAGAGAGAGGGAGAGAAATATATATACAGAGAGAGAGGGGGAGAAATATATATACAGAGAGAGAGAGGGAGAAATATATATACAGAGAGAGAGGGGGAGAAATATATATACAGAGAGAGAGGGGGAGAAATATATATACAGAGAGAGAGAGGGGGGAGAAATATATATACAGAGAGAGAGAGGGGGAGAAATATATATACAGAGAGAGAGAGGGAGAGAAATATATATACAGAGAGAGAGGGGGAGAAATATATATACAGAGAGAGAGGGGGAGAAATATATATACAGAGAGAGAGGGGGAGAAATATATATACAGAGAGAGAGGGGGAGAAATATATATACAGAGAGAGAGAGGGAGAAATATATATACAGAGAGAGAGGGGGAGAAATATATATACAGAGAGAGAGGGGGAGAAATATATATACAGAGAGAGAGGGGGAGAAATATATATACAGAGAGAGAGAGAGGGAGAAATATATATACAGAGAGAGAGAGAGGGAGAAATATATATACAGAGAGAGAGAGGGGGAGAAATATATATACAGAGAGAGAGGGGGAGAAATATATATACAGAGAGAGAGGGGGAGAAATATATATACAGAGAGAGAGGGGGAGAAATATATATACAGAGAGAGAGGGGGAGAAATATATATACAGAGAGAGAGAGAGGGAGAAATATATATACAGAGAGAGAGAGAGGGAGAAATATATATACAGAGAGAGAGAGGGGGAGAAATATATATACAGAGAGAGAGAGAGGGAGAAATATATATACAGAGAGAGAGAGGGGGAGAAATATATATACAGAGAGAGAGAGGGAGAGAAATATATATACAGAGAGAGAGAGGGAGAGAAATATATATACAGAGAGAGAGAGAGGGAGAAATATATATACAGAGAGAGAGAGGGAGAAATATATATACAGAGAGAGAGAGAGGGAGAAATATATATACAGAGAGAGAGAGGGAGAAATATATATACAGAGAGAGAGAGGGAGAGAAATATATACACAGAGAGAGAGAGGGAGAAATATATATACAGAGAGAGAGAGGGAGAAATATATATACAGAGAGAGAGAGGGGGAGAAATATATATACAGAGAGAGAGAGGGAGAGAAATATATATACAGAGAGAGAGGGAGAAATATATATACAGAGAGAGAGAGGGAGAGAAATATATATACAGAGAGAGAGAGAGGGAGAAATATATATACAGAGAGAGAGAGGGAGAAATATATATACAGAGAGAGAGAGGGGGAGAAATATATATACAGAGAGAGAGAGAGAGGGAGAAATATATATACAGAGAGAGAGAGGGGGGAGAAATATATATACAGAGAGAGAGAGGGAGAAATATATATACAGAGAGAGAGAGAGAGGGAGAAATATATATACAGAGAGAGAGAGGGGGAGAAATATATATACAGAGAGAGAGAGGGGGGAGAAATATATATACAGAGAGAGAGAGGGAGAGAAATATATATACAGAGAGAGAGGGGGGAGAAATATATATACAGAGAGAGAGAGGGAGAGAAATATATATACAGAGAGAGAGGGGGGAGAAATATATATACAGAGAGAGAGAGGGGGGAGAAATATATATACAGAGAGAGAGAGGGAGAGAAATATATATACAGAGAGAGAGGGGGGAGAAATATATATACAGAGAGAGAGAGGGGGAGAAATATATATACAGAGAGAGAGAGGGGGGAGAAATATATATACAGAGAGAGAGGGGGAGAAATATATATACAGAGAGAGAGAGGGGGAGAAATATATATACAGAGAGAGAGAGAGGGAGAGAAATATATATACAGAGAGAGAGGGAGGGAGAAATATATATACAGAGAGAGAGAGGGGGAGAAATATATATACAGAGAGAGAGAGGGAGAGAAATATATATACAGAGAGAGAGGGAGGGAGAAATATATATACAGAGAGAGAGAGGGGGGAGAAATATATATACAGAGAGAGAGAGGGGGAGAAATATATATACAGAGAGAGAGAGAGGGAGAGAAATATATATACAGAGAGAGAGGGAGGGAGAAATATATATACAGAGAGAGAGAGGGGGGAGAAATATATATACAGAGAGAGAGAGGGAGAGAAATATATATACAGAGAGAGAGGGAGGGAGAAATATATATACAGAGAGAGAGAGGGGGGAGAAATATATATACAGAGAGAGGGAGGGAGAAATATATACAGAGAGAGAGGAGAAATATATATACAGAGAGAGAGGGGGGAGAAATATATATACAGAGAGAGAGAGGGGAGAGAAATATATATACAGAGAGAGAGGGGGGAGAAATATATATACAGAGAGAGAGAGGGAGAGAAATATATATACAGAGAGAGAGGGGGAGAAATATATATACAGAGAGAGAGAGGGAGAGAAATATATATACAGAGAGAGAGGGGGGAGAAATATATATACAGAGAGAGAGAGGGAGAGAAATATATATACAGAGAGAGAGGGGGGAGAAATATATATACAGAGAGAGAGAGGGGGAGAAATATATATACAGAGAGAGAGGGGGAGAAATATATATACAGAGAGAGAGAGGGGGAGAAATATATATACAGAGAGAGAGAGGGGGAGAAATATATATACAGAGAGAGAGGGGGAGAAATATATATACAGAGAGAGAGAGGGGGAGAAATATATATACAGAGAGAGAGAGGGGGAGAAATATATATACAGAGAGAGAGAGGGGGAGAAATATATATACAGAGAGAGAGAGGGGGGAGAAATATATATACAGAGAGAGAGGGGGAGAAATATATATACAGAGAGAGAGAGGGGGAGAAATATATATACAGAGAGAGAGAGGGGAGAAATATATATACAGAGAGAGAGAGGGGGAGAAATATATATACAGAGAGAGAGAGGGGAGAAATATATATACAGAGAGAGAGAGGGGGAGAAATATATATACAGAGAGAGAGAGGGGGAGAAATATATATACAGAGAGAGAGAGGGGGAGAAATATATATACAGAGAGAGAGAGGGGGAGAAATATATATACAGAGAGAGAGAGGGAGAAATATATATACAGAGAGAGAGAGGGGGAGAAATATATATACAGAGAGAGAGAGGGGGAGAAATATATATACAGAGAGAGAGAGGGGAGAAATATATATACAGAGAGAGAGAGGGGGAGAAATATATATACAGAGAGAGAGAGGGGGAGAAATATATATACAGAGAGAGAGAGGGGGAGAAATATATATACAGAGAGAGAGGGGGAGAAATATATATACAGAGAGAGAGAGGGGGAGAAATATATATACAGAGAGAGAGAGGGAGAAATATATATACAGAGAGAGAGAGGGGAGAAATATATATACAGAGAGAGAGAGGGGAGAAATATATATACAGAGAGAGAGGGGGAGAAATATATATACAGAGAGAGAGAGGGGAGAAATATATATACAGAGATAGAGAGGGGGGAGAAATATATATACAGAGAGAGAGGGAGGGAGAAATATATATACAGAGAGAGAGGGGGAGAAATATATATACAGAGAGAGAGAGGGGAGAAATATATATACAGAGAGAGAGAGGGGGGAGAAATATATATACAGAGAGAGAGGGGGAGAAATATATATACAGAGAGAGAGAGGGGGAGAAATATATATACAGAGAGAGAGAGGGGGAGAAATATATATACAGAGAGAGAGAGGGGGAGAAATATATATACAGAGAGAGAGAGGGGAGAAATATATATACAGAGAGAGAGAGGAGGGAGAAATATATATACAGAGAGAGAGAGGGGGAGAAATATATATACAGAGAGAGAGAGGGGGAGAAATATATATACAGAGAGAGAGAGGGGGAGAAATATATATACAGAGAGAGAGAGGGAGAAATATATATACAGAGAGAGAGAGGGGGAGAAATATATATACAGAGAGAGAGAGGGGAGAAATATATATACAGAGAGAGAGAGGGGAGAAATATATATACAGAGAGAGAGAGGGGAGAAATATATATACAGAGAGAGAGAGGGGGAGAAATATATATACAGAGAGAGAGAGGGGAGAAATATATATACAGAGAGAGAGAGGGGGAGAAATATATATACAGAGAGAGAGGAGGGAGAAATATATATACAGAGAGAGAGAGGGGAGAAATATATATACAGAGAGAGAGAGGGAGAAATATATATACAGAGAGAGAGGGGGAGAAATATATATACAGAGAGAGAGAGGGAGAAATATATATACAGAGAGAGAGGGGAGAAATATATATACAGAGAGAGAGAGGGAGAAATATATATACAGAGATAGAGAGGGGGAGAAATATATATACAGAGAGAGAGGAGGGAGAAATATATATACAGAGAGAGAGAGGGGGAGAAATATATATACAGAGAGAGAGAGAGGGAGAAATATATATACAGAGAGAGAGGGGAGAATATATATACAGAGAGAGAGAGGGAGAAATATATATACAGAGAGAGAGGGGAGAGAAATATATATACAGACGATAGAGAGGGAGAAATATATATACAGAGAGAGAGAGGGAGAGAAATATATATACAGAGAGAGAGAGAGGGAGAAATATATATACAGAGAGAGAGAGGAGAAATATATATACAGAGAGAGAGAGGGGGAGAAATATATATACCGAGAGTGAGAGGGAGAGAAATATATATACAGAAATATACAGAGAGAGAGAGGGAGAGAAATATATGCAGAGAGAGAGGGAGAAATATATATGCAGAGAGAGAGGGAGAAATATCTCTGCAGAGAGAGAGGGAGAAATATCTCTGCAGAGAGAGAGGGGGAAATATCTCTGCAGAGAGAGAGGGGGAAATATCTCTGCAGAGAGAGAGGGGGAAATATCTCTGCAGAGAGAGAGGGGGAAATATCTCTGCAGAGAGAGAGGGGGAAATATCTCTGCAGAGAGAGAGGGGGAAATATCTCTGCAGAGAGAGAGGGGGAAATATCTCTGCAGAGAGAGAGGGGGAAATATCTCTGCAGAGAGAGAGGGGGAAATATCTCTGCAGAGAGAGAGGGGGAAATATCTCTGCAGAGAGAGAGGGGGAAATATCTCTGCAGAGAGAGAGGGGGAAATATCTCTGCAGAGAGAGAGGGGGAAATATCTCTGCAGAGAGAGAGGGGGAAATATCTCTGCAGAGAGAGAGGGGGAAATATCTCTGCAGAGAGAGAGGGGGAAATATCTCTGCAGAGAGAGAGGGGGAAATATCTCTGCAGAGAGAGAGGGGGAAATATCTCTGCAGAGAGAGAGGGGGAAATATCTCTGCAGAGAGAGAGGGGGAAATATCTCTGCAGAGAGAGAGGGGGAAATATCTCTGCAGAGAGAGAGGGGGAAATATCTCTGCAGAGAGAGAGGGGGAAATATCTCTGCAGAGAGAGAGGGGGAAATATCTCTGCAGAGAGAGAGGGGGAAATATCTCTGCAGAGAGAGAGGGGGAAATATCTCTGCAGAGAGAGAGGGGGAAATATCTCTGCAGAGAGAGAGGGGGAAATATCTCTGCAGAGAGAGAGGGGGAAATATCTCTGCAGAGAGAGAGGGGGAAATATCTCTGCAGAGAGAGAGGGGGAAATATCTCTGCAGAGAGAGAGGGGGAAATATCTCTGCAGAGAGAGAGGGGGAAATATCTCTGCAGAGAGAGAGGGGGAAATATCTCTGCAGAGAGAGAGAGAGGGGGAAATATCTCTGCAGAGAGAGAGAGGGGGAGAAATATATTTGCAGAGAGAGAGAGAGGGGGAGAAATATATTTGCAGAGAGAGAGAGAGGGGGAGAAATATATTTACAGAGAGAGAGAGAGAGAGGGGGAGAAATATATCTCCACCGAGAGAGAGAGAGAGAGAGAAGGGGGAGAAATATATCTATCGAGAGAGAGAGAGAGGGGGGGGAGAAATATATATATCGAGAGAGAGAGAGAGGGGGAGAAATATATTTACAGAGAGAGAGAGAGAGGGGGGAGAAATATATATATCGAGAGAGAGAGAGAGGGGGGAGAAATATATATTTACAGAGAGAGAGAGGGGGAGAAATATATGGAGAGAGAGAGAGGGGGAGAAATATATATATAGAGAGAGAGGGGGAGAAATATATATATCGAGAGAGAGAGAGAGGGGGGAGAAATATATATTTACAGAGAGAGAGAGGGGGAGAAATATATATATCGAGAGAGAGAGAGAGGGGGGAGAAATATATATATCGAGAGAGAGAGAGAGAGAGGGGAGAAATATATTTACAGAGAGAGAGAGAGAGAGAGAGAGAGAGAGAGGGGGAGAAATATATATATCAAGAGAGAGAGAGGGGGAGAAATATATATATCAAGAGAGAGAGAGGGGGAGAAATATATATATCAAGAGAGAGAGAGGGGGAGAAATATATTTACAGAGAGAGAGAGAGAGAGAGGGGGGAGAAATATATATACAGAGAGAGAGAGAGAGAGAGGGGGGAGAAATATATTTACAGAGAGAGAGAGAGAGGGGGGAGAAATATATATACAGAGAGAGAGAGGGGGAGAAATATATATACAGAGAGAGAGGGGGGGAGAAATATATATATCGAGAGAGAGAGAGAGGGGGGGAGAAATATATATATCGAGAGAGAGAGGGGGAGAAATATATATATCGAGAGAGAGAGAGAGGGGGAGAAATATATTTACAGAGAGAGAGAGAGAGGGGGGAGAAATATATATATCGAGAGAGAGAGAGAGAGGGGGAGAAATATATATACATCGAGAGAGAGGGTGGGGGGAAGAAATATATGTCGAGAGAGAGCGGGGGAATATATATAGAGAGCGAGAGAGGGGGGAGAAATATATATAGAGAGCAAGAGAGGGGGAGAAATATACATAGAGAGAGAGAGAGAGGGGGGAGAAATATATGTTCAGAGAGAGAGAGGGGGAGAAACATATATACAGAGAGAGAGAGCGAGAGAAATATATATACAGAGAGAGAGAGGGGGGAGAAATATATGTTCAGAGAGAGAGAGGGGGAGAAACATATATACAGAGAGAGAGAGGGGGGGAGAAACATATATACAGAGAGAGAGAGGGAGAAATATATATACAGAGAGAGAGGGGGGAGAAATATTTCTGCAGAGAGAGAGAGAGAGGGGGGAGAAATATTTCTGCAGAGAGAGAGAGAGAGGGAGGGAGAAATTTGTGTGCAGAGAGAGGGGGAGAAATTTGTGTGCAGAGAGAGGGGGAGAAATTTGTGTGCAGAGAGAGGGGGAGAAATTTGTGTGCAGAGAGAGGGGGAGAAATTTGTGTGCAGAGAGAGGGGGAGAAATTTGTGTGCAGAGAGAGGGGGAGAAATTTGTGTGCAGAGAGAGGGGGAGAAATTTGTGTGCAGAGAGAGGGGGAGAAATTTGTGTGCAGAGAGAGGGGGAGAAATTTGTGTGCAGAGAGAGGGGGAGAAATTTGTGTGCAGGGAGAGGGGGAGAAATTTGTGTGCAGGGAGAGGGGGAGAAATTTGTGTGCAGGGAGAGGGGGAGAAATTTGTGTGCAGGGAGAGGGGGAGAAATATATTTTCAGAGAGGGAGAGGGGGAGAAATATATTTTCAGAGAGGGAGAGGGGGAGAAATATATTTTCAGAGAGGGAGAGGGGGAGAAATATATTTTCAGAGAGGGAGAGGGGGAGAAATATATTTTCAGAGAGGGAGAGGGGGAGAAATATATTTTCAGAGAGGGAGAGGGGGAGAAATATATTTTCAGAGAGGGAGAGGGGGAGAAATATATTTTCAGAGAGAGAGAGGGAGAGAGGGAGAAATATATAGAGAGAGGGGGGGTCGAAATGTGGTGAGAGAGGGGGGGTCGAAATGTGGAGAGAGAGGGGGGGTCGAAATGTGGTGAGAGAGGGGGGGTCGAAATGTGGTGAGAGAGGGGGGGTCGAAATGTGGAGAGAGAGGGGGGGTCGAAATGTGGAGAGAGAGGGGGGGTCGAAATGTGGAGAGAGAGGGGGGGTCGAAATGTGGAGAGAGAGGGGGGGTCGAAATGTGGAGAGAGAGGGGGGGTCGAAATGTGGAGAGAGAGGGGGGGTCGAAATGTGGAGAGAGAGGGGGGGTCGAAATGTGGAGAGAGAGGGGGGGTCGAAATGTGGAGAGAGAGGGGGGGTCGAAATGTGGAGAGAGAGGGGGGGTCGAAATGTGGAGAGAGAGGGGGGGTCGAAATGTGGAGAGAGAGGGGGGGTCGAAATGTGGAGAGAGGGGGGGGGTCGAAATGTGGAGAGAGGGGGGGGGTCGAAATGTGGAGAGAGAGGGGGGGTCGAAATGTGGAGAGAGAGGGGGGGTCGAAATGTGGAGAGAGAGGGGGGGTCGAAATGTGGAGAGAGAGGGGGGGTCGAAATGTGGAGAGAGAGGGGGGGTCGAAATGTGGAGAGAGAGGGGGGGTCGAAATGTGGAGAGAGAGGGGGGGTCGAAATGTGGAGAGAGAGGGGGGGTCGAAATGTGGAGAGAGAGGGGGGGTCGAAATGTGGAGAGAGAGGGGGGGTCGAAATGTGGAGAGAGAGGGGGGGTCGAAATGTGGAGAGAGAGGGGGGGTCGAAATGTGGAGGAAGAGAGAGGGGGGAGGTGGGGGGGGAGAGAGAGGGGGGAGGTGGGGGGGAGAGAGAGAGGGGGGAGGTGGGGGGGAGAGAGAGAGGGGGGAGGTGGGGGGGAGAGAGAGGGGGGAGGTGGGGGGGGAGAGAGAGGGGGGAGGTGGGGGGGGAGGTGGGGGGGGAGAGAGAGGGGGGAGGTGGGGGGGGAGAGAGGGGGGAGGTGGGGGGGGAGAGAGGGGGGAGGTGGGGGGAGGTGGGGGGGGAGAGAGAGGGGGGAGGTGGGGGGGGAGAGAGAGGGGGGAGGTGGGGGCAGAGAGAGGGGGGAGGTGGGGGCAGAGAGAGGGGGGAGGTGGGGGCAGAGAGAGGGGGGAGGTGGGGGGAGAGAGAGGGGGGAGGTGGGGGAAGGAGGGAGAGAGGAAGGGGGGGATGGGGGAGGTAGAGGTTGGGGGAGGTGGGGGAAGGAGGGAGAGAGAGGAAGGGGGGATGGGGGAGGTAGAGGTTGGGGGAGGGAGGGAGAGGGGAGGGTGGACGTCGAGAGAGGGAGGGAAAGTGCGAGGGAGGGAGAGAAAGGGCGGGATGGAGAGAGAAGAGAGAGTTGGGGGGGTATCGAGAGAGAGAGTTGGGGGGGGTATCGGGGGGGGTATCGAGAGAGAGAGTTGGGGGGGGTATCGAGAGAGAGAGTTGGGGGGGGTATCGAGAGAGAGAGTTGGGGGGGTATCGAGAGAGAGAGTTGGGGGGGGTATCGAGAGAGAGAGTTGGGGGGGGTATCGAGAGAGAGAGTTGGGGGGGGTATCGAGAGAGAGAGTTGGGGGGGGTATCGAGAGAGAGAGTTGGGGGGGGTATCGAGAGAGAGAGTTGGGGGGGGTATCGAGAGAGAGAGTTGGGGGGGGTATCGAGAGAGAGAGAGATGGGGGGGTATCGAGAGAGAGAGGGGGAGATGGGGGGCTCTGGGGAGGGGGGGATGTGGGGGGATGGGGGGGCTCTGGGGAGGGGGGGATGGGGGGGCTCTGGGGAGGGGGGGATGGAGAGATGGGGGAGGGACGGAGAGCAGTGGCGGGGTGAGAGGGGAGTGTGTGGGGGGGAAGAGAGCGATAGAGGAGTGGTGAGGGAGTGCGAGAAGGGGAGGGAGGGAGAGGGGAGGTAGGGAGAAGGGAGGGTATGAGATGGGGAGGGGCAGTGAGGGGGAAGGGGAGGGGGACAGAAGAGGAGGGGGACAGAAGAGGAAGAGATGGGGAGGGGGGAGAAGAAGTGGGGGAGAAGAAGTGGGGGAGAGGAGGGAGAGGGAGGGAGAGGGAGGGAGGGAGAGGGAGGGAGGGAGAGGGAGGGAGGGAGGGAGGGAGAGGGAGGGAGGGGGAGGGAGGGGGAGGGAGGGAGAGGGAGGGAGAGGGAGGGAGGGAGAGGGAGGGAGGGAGGGAGAGAGAGGGAGGGAGGGAGAGGGAGGGAGGGAGAGGGAGAGGGAGGGAGGGGGAGGGAGAGGAGATGGGGATGTGGGTGGAGGGGGAGAGATACATACATTGAGGGGGAGGGATTGTGCGTGATGGGGGATAGTGCGTGAGGGGGAAGGGGAGAGATGGTGGTGGGGAGAGAGGTTCCACCCGGGGACAGTGACAGTGGGAGGAGGGAGCCACGGACTGTGGGATGAGGCAACGAAAGGCTCGATGGCAGGGCCTGGAAGCAGAGCCGGATTGGGTCTAAGGGAGGCGGGGTAGGGATGGAGGGGATGTTGGGGAAGAGGGGCGGGGGTCTGGGCTATACTCAGAGGGGTGGCTGTGCCTGGTATCTGAGTATTGGGTTCGGGGGGACTGCCTCTGATCCAGTCTGTGCTGTGTTGACAGGTGCCTGGACCCCGCTCGGTTATGGGGTTGCTGGAACAGTGTGAGGAGGCGTTCGGTACCTCAGACCTCTACCAGGTGTTGGACGTCAGGTCAGGGGCCTCAGAGGGAGAGATCCGGCGGGGATATCGGAAAGTTTCTCTCCAGGTTCATCCAGACCGGGTGACGGAGGCAGAGAAGGAAGGAGCCACTCAGAAATTCCAGGTAAATGCTGTAACCCGGACACTGGATCCAGAGACAGCAGTGGTTGTGGGACGTCGAGGTCAGGAGGTGACAGAGAGATGGGTGAAGGTTTCAGCTCTATTTGGACAAGTTGTAAATAATAACACAAGTCGCGAGAAGCTCAAACCCACTATACTGAGAATTACACTGAAATCGGCTGAAAGGTCGGTCATCGGGCTGAAACGTTAACTGTTTCTCTCCCCACAGATGCTGCCTGACCGGCTCGGCGTTTCCAGCAATTTCCTTTTTTACTTTAGATTTCCAGCTTTTTATTCGGTTCATAAGGAATTCAAATAACCATTTTAGAATCATAGAATCTTACAGCACAGGAGGAGGCCATTCGGCCCATCGTGCCTGTGCTGGCTCTTTGAAAGAGCTATCCAATTAGTCCCATTCCCCCTGCCCTTTCCCCATAGCCCTGCAAATTTTTACCCTTCAAATATTTATCCAATTCCTTTTTGAAAGTTACTATTGAATCTGCTTCCACCGCCCTTTCAGGCAGTGCATTCCAGATCATAACAACTCGCTGCGTAAATTTTTTTCCTCATATCGCCTCTGGTTCTTTTGCCGATCACCTTAAATCTGTGTCCTCTGGTTACTGACCCTTCTGCCACTGGAAACAGTTTCTCCTTTTTAACTCTATCAAAACCAAACATGATTTTGAACACCTCTATTAAATCTTCTCTGTTCTAAGAACATAAGAAATAGGAGCAGGAGTAGGCCATACGGCCCCTTGAGTCTGCTGCACCATTCAAGAAGATCATGTCTGATCTTCTACCTCAACTCCACTTTCCCGCCCTATCCCCATATCCCAGCTTCTCCAGTCTCTCCACATAACTGAAGTCCCTCATTCCTGGTACCATTCTAGTAAATCTCCTCTGCACCCTCTCTAAGGCCTTGACATCCTTCCTAAGGTGCAGTGCCCAGAATTGAGCACAATACTCCAGTTGGGGCCTAACCAGTGTTTTATAAAGGTTTAGCATAACTTCCTTGCTTTTGTACTATGCCTCTTTTTATAAAGCCCAGGATCCTGTATGCTTTTTTAACCATTTTCTCAACTTGTCTTGCCACCTTCTAAGATTTGTGTACATACACACCCAGGTCTCTGTTCCTGAACCCCCTTTAAAATTGTACCCTTTAGTTTATATTGCCTCTCCTCCTTCCTACCAAAATGTATCACTTCACACTTAGAATCGCAGAATCTTGCAGCACAACCTTTATAAAACACTGGTTTGACCACAACTGGAGTAGTGTGTTCAATTCTGGGCACTGCACCTTTGGAAGGATGTGAAGGCCTTAGGGTGCAGAGGAGATTTACTGGAATGATTCCAGGGATGAGGGACTTAAATTACGTGGATAGACTGGAGAAGCTGGGGTTGTTCTCCTTTAATCCCATGTGCTTCTATTTTCAAAATAAGTCTGTTACGTGGTACTTTATCAAATGCCTTTTGAAAGTCCATATACACAAAATTTACTGCACTACCCTCATCAACCCTCTCTGTCACTTTATCAAAGAACTCAAATGTCCAATTTAGTCCCACTCCCCAGCTTTTCCCCATAACCCTGCAGATTTGTCCTCTTCAAGTACGTGTCCAATTGCCTTTTGAAAGTTCCTATGGAATCTGCTTCCACCACCCTTTCAGATAGTGCGTTCCAGATCTTAAACTTCTGGGTGAAAAAATTTCTCCTAATTTCCCCTTTAGTTCTTTTGTTAATTATTTTAAATCCATGACCTCTGGTTACCGACCCACTTGCCAGAGGAAACAGTTTCTCCCTATTCGCTCTATCAAAACCCCTCATAATTTTGAACACCTCTATCAAATCTCCCCTAAACCTTCTCTGCTCTAAGGAGAACAATCCCAACTTCTCCAATCCGTCCACATAACTGAAGTCCCTCATCCCTGGTATCATCCTGGTAAACCTCCTCTGTATCTTCTCTAAGGTCTTGACATCTTTCCTAAAGTGCGGTGCCCAGAATTGTACACAATACTCCAGCTGAGGCCTAACCAGTGATTTGTAAAGGTTTAGCATAACTTCCTTGTTTTTGTATTCAATGCCCCTATTTACAAGCCAAGTATCCCATCCACTTTCTTAACCGCCTTATCAACTTGCCCTGTCACCTTCAAAGATTTGTGAATGTGCCCCCCCAGGTCCCTCTGCTCGTGCACCCCCCTCAAAATATTACCATTTAGATTATACTGTCTCTCCATGTTTCTCCCAAAGTGCATCACTTCACATTTATCCACATTAAATTGCATCTGCCATGTGTCTATGCATTTCACCAGTCTGTCTATGTCCTCCTGAAGTCTGCTACTATCCTCCTCACTATTTACTGCGTTGCCAAGTTTTGTATCATCCGCAGACTTTGAAATTGTACTTCATGTACCCAAGTCCAGGTCATTTATATATAAAACAAGAAAAGCAATCGTCTTAATACCAAGCCCTAAGGGACCCCACTGCATACTTCTCTCCAGTCAGAAAAACATCCGTGCACTGCTACTCTCTGCCTCCTATCCCTTAGCCAATTACGTACCCAAGTTACCACTGAACCTTTAATACCATATTATTCTATTTTCTGAATAAGCCTGTTTTATGGTACTTTATCAAGTGTCTTTTGAAAGTCCATATATCCAGTAGACTGCACTACCTTCATCAACCCTCTCTGTTACTTCATCAAAGAGCTCAATCAGGTTAATCAGACGCGATTTGCCTTTAACAAATCCTGGCTGGCTGTCCCTTATTAACCCATGCTTCTCCAAGTGAGAATCAATTTTGTCCTTGACACTGGTCCCTAGTGGTTTTCCCACCGTTGATGTTAGACTGATTGGCCAGTAGTTATCAGGTTTATCCCTCTCTCCTTTTTTGAACAGGGATGTAACATTTTCAATCCTCCAGTCCTCCGGCACCATTCCCATATCCAAGGAGGATTGAAAGATTGTGGTCAGAGCTTCTGCTATCTCCACCTTTGCTTCCCTCAGCAACCTAGGATACGTCCCATCTGGACCGGGTGACTTGTTAACTTTGAGTGATGCCAACCTATTTAGCACCTCCTCTCGATCTATTTTTATCCCATCCAATATCTCAACTCCCTCCTCCTCTACTGTGACATTAACTTCATCCTCTTCTGTGAAGACAGATGCTAAGTTCTCATTCAGTACCTCAGTCATGCCCTCTGCCTCCACAAGAAGATCTCCTCTTTTGTCCCTAATCGCCCCCCCCCCCCCCTCCTTTAACTATCCTTTTACTTTTTATATGTTTATAAAAGATTTTTCAGTTCCCTTTTATGTTACCCGCTAATCTTTTCCCACATTCTCTCTTTGCCCTTCTTATATCCTTTTCAGTGTACCCTTGTACTCTTTTATTCTGCCTGGTTTTCTACTGTATTCTTTACCTGACATTTGTCATAAACCTTTTTCTGTTTTATTTTAACCCTCTCTCCTTTGTCATTCAGGGAGCTCTAGTTTTGGATGCCCCATCTTTCCTCCTTATAGGAATATACTTGGTTTGTGCCTAAACTATCTCCATTTTGAAGGCTTGCCATTACTATTATGATCACTATTACCCAGATGTTCTCCCTCTGGAACACACTCCACTTGCCCTACTTCATTCCTCAGAACTGGTATTGATTAAGGAAGTTCTCCTGTACTCATTTTAGGAATTCTTCACCCTCCTTGCCCTTTACACTGCTTTTCCCCAGTCTATATTAGAGTAATTGAAGTCCCCGACTATTACTGCTCGATTATTTTTACATTTCTCTGAAATTTGCCTACAGATTTGCTCCTTTATCTCCTTCTCACTATTTGGGGGCCTATAGTAAACACCCAGCAATTTAACAGCTGCTTTTCTGTTCCTTAGCTCTAAACAAATAGATTCAGTCTTTGAACCCTCTAGTATATCGTCCCTTCGTAGAACTGTAATATTATCCTCGATCAATACTGCCACCCCCCTCCTGTCTCTTTCCCTTCCCTATCCCTCCTGAATACATTGTAGCCGGGAATGTTTAGTTCAGTTCCTGCCCATGTTTAAGCCAGGTCTCCGTTACAGCCACTTTATCATAAACCCATGCGGCAACTTGTGCCTGCAGCTCATCCACCTTATTTATAACACTCCTCACATTCACAGACATGCATTCCAACACCATGATAGTCGGCTTTGCTTTCTTCCTCTCTCCAATTCCTCCTCTTTCTACACTTCTTTATTCTGTTGCTGTTTGCCCCTCCCCCACAGGACTAGTTCACCTTCCTGCGAGGACATTGGTCCCAGCCCTGTTCAGGTGCAACCCTTCCGGCTTGTACAGGTCCCTCCTGCCTCATGACTGGCATTTCAATGTGTTAAATTTCATCTGCCATGTGTCTGCCCATTTCACCAATCCGTCTATATCCTCCTGAAGTCTGTTACTATCCCCCACATTGTTTACTACATTTCCAAGTTTTGTGTCATCTGCAAACTTTGAAATTATACCCTTTATACCCAAGTCCAGGTCATTAATATGCAGTGGTCCTAATACTGACCCCTGGGGAACACCACTGTATACTTCCCTCCAGTCTGAAAAACAACTGTTCACCACTACTCTCTGCTTTCTGTACTGCAGCTACTGTCCATTTAATCCCATGGGCTTTAATTTTGCTAACAAGTCTATTATGTGGCATTTTATCAAACGCCTTTTGAAAGTCCATATACACAACATCAACTGCACTACCCTCATCAGCCCTCTCCGTTACTTCATCAAAGAATCAAGTTAGTCAAGCATGATTTTCCTTTAACAAATCCGTGCTGACTTTCATTTATCGACCCGTACTTTTCCAAGTGCAAATTAATTTTGTCCCGTGTTATTGTCTTTAAAAGTTTCCCCACCCCTGGCGTTACGCTGACTGGCCTGTAATTGCCGGGTTTATCCCCTTCCCTTCTTTTGAACAGGGGTGTGACATTTGCAATCCTCCAGTCCTCTGGCACTGCCCTCATATCCAAGGAGGATTGGAAGATTGTGGGCAGAGCCTCCGCAATTTCCATCCTTACTTCCCTCAGTAACCTAGGACTGGATTGCACCTGTAGCTCATCCGGACTGGGTGACTTTCCTACTTTGAGTACAGCCAACCTTTTAAGTGCCTCCTCT
Source organism: Heptranchias perlo (assembly GCF_035084215.1). NCBI lineage: Eukaryota > Metazoa > Chordata > Chondrichthyes > Hexanchiformes > Hexanchidae > Heptranchias > Heptranchias perlo. Next base: position 24,324,272 of record NC_090360.1, read on the forward strand.
ATCTTTTTATCCTATCCACTGTCTCTGCTACCTCCTCCTTTACTGTGACCCTGGCAGCATCCTCTTCCTTAGTGAAGACGGCTGCAATGTATTTCTTTCTTTTACAGTTGGATGAACCTCCATTTGTAGTCTTTACAAGGCCGCTTCCTACCTAATGATGTGAACCATGGTTTCACGGAGTTCAGTCCCCTGCCAGTACTGAGGGATCGTTTGTTTGTACGTACACAGTCAGAATGGCTCTAGAATTGTAGCAGTCGAGCACGATCCAAGACAATGGGGGTGATCTCTGCATAGAATGTTCACATTCATTGGGGTCAAACCGGCCGCTTGTAGCGTGACCTTGTACAATTCAATCAAAATCTTGACCAGACCCCCATATCCTTATTTCCAGATAAATCAGCCTGGTCAAGTCCCGTAGACCGGCCTCTAGCCTGCATTGTGGTGAAGAAACACAGCTTCCATTGAAACAAGAGAGAGAAATCTTCCCGCGTAGTCTCACGGCCCTCCGGTCTGATCCAGGCGGCAAATGCCAATTGGCTGTTTGCCATCAGTGCAGTGCCCAATCATATGGCATCTTGATCTTTGCATTTTCCAGTTGCTGAATAGCTGCCTGCAGTCCCCCCGAGTGAGCAGCACTAGTCAGGCCAGCAGCTCGAGCTGTGATTCACTGGACGATCCACTGTGTGGATGAAGCAGGACAGGGCCGCACTCTGTGGTGATTGGCACTTACTGTCTAGACTCTCATGGAGAATAACCGTTGTTAGTAACTGACACAGCTAAAGAATGGGGCCAAGGGGGAGAACATACCTGTTAAAATGTACCTTCTAACCCCTGAGTCCTAGTTATGACTTGCATGTTAATTACAGCCTGTACTTCCTACAGATCCTTGGGAAGGTATATGCGGTGCTGAGTGAGAGGGAGCAGCGAGCAGTGTACGATGAGCAAGGTATTGTGGATGAGGAAGCTGATGTCCTGAAACAGGACCGTGACTGGGAGGAGTACTGGAGACTGCTCTTTAAAAAGGTACCAGCAAGAGACTCAACAATCAATATGTCCAACCAACGCAAAGCAGTAATGGCCAGTGTTAACTATCATAAAAGTCAGCCATGATCTGACCGTGCAGTACTCGGGTCACTCTGCACCTTGAGCACTGTGCCCAGTTATGAGCCAGGAGGCTAGTCTTTCCGATCTGAGTTAAGAGGAAAGACTGGAGAAACTTGAGCTTTTTAGCCTTGTAAGGAGGCGTGTGAGTGTCGTCATAGCTTGTTGGTCTAAAACTGCGGCCAGGATCTGGTATCATTTATCTGGATTAGTTCCTGGGAGTACAGGATTTATGAGGCATTGTTCGAGTGTTAGTCTCGGCTCTCCAAATTCTTAGCTTCCACTTGGTCACATTGTCACCAGTAATTGCCACTCCAGCTCTTGCTTGATTTCGGGTACACCAGTGTTCTTGTTCGAGGTCGGTGTCTGGAGGGGCCCAGGTTCCCCATGGTCATCGGCATTTCCTGCCATTTTGTTTCTCTCTGACCTCCTGTAGTGATATTTTGGGGTAAGGGATTTTCAGAGGCTAAGCTGTTTTTGGACTTCAGCCTGTGGTGGTGGGATGTGTGCAAGCAGAAGCTGTCTCAGATCAGACTCCTGTTCTTGTCTCTACATTTTACAGAAGGCCTCTCACTCACTGACCATGCAATCCCCACTAGACAGTACAGCAGCAGTGTGGGAGTCTGTTTCAAGGTTTCTGTGGTGATCCTACAGGATTGATTGAGTTCAGTCTCAGGGTTGTGTGCCTGGATCGAGCGTGACCCTACTGTGGCCCAGTGCTCCGCAACCGAGGAACAGGGCGAGACTGGTCGCTCTGTGCTTTGGGGTCAGCTCTCTATTTGGTGTTGGCCAATTCCCAGAGTTGGGGGGGGGGGGCAGGGGCCGGTGGGGGGGGCTCCCCAGGGATACACTTTTTCAGTCTGATGTGACACCCGGATACACTGGATACTCGTCGTGCTGGAGGATTGTGACCCCCCACATTATCTGGAGATTCTGCTTGGCCTGATGGTGTTTCAGATGGGTGGTTCCTACCTGTGTCTGGCCAGGGTTGGTGTGAAGGACCACGTGTGATCAAGTTTTCCAAGTAAACTCAGTCAGTTTGGATGTGCTGATGGTTCTCGTTTTTGTTTGGGTAGCGATGCAGAGATCATTTACAGAGATGACTTTGCACGTTGGGGAGTTCTGGTTGGTCCATTGTTTAGACATTACACAGGAGGGGTGCCAGCACTGAGCCCTGGGCCAATCACTCCGATCAGTGGCTTTTCTGACCACCCATCTCGACAAAGTAATGCTGACTCTGGAGTGGGGGGGTGGGGTGACCTGGACCATCTTGATATTTCTCAAAATTCTTGCATGATTCAAAAATAAGAGAATGATGGTTCAGTGTCACAAGGTTTCAAAGCCAGCTTTCATATATTGAGTTAGGTTTGCAGCTTGTTCACAGCATGACCGTCCTGGGAGGGCGCTACCTCGGACACTGGTTGGGCACAGAGTGGACGCTGCCTTGGCCATTAGCTCGCTGCCCTGCCACTATTCTGATGGATGGCAGTGCATTGAGCAGTGAGGGTATTGGACAGTAACTCTGCAGATTTGGGGTTTTATGTGGTTTGAGTGTAGCGTATACATCCGAGGTGATCTAGAGGCATACAAGATAGTAAATGGCATGTAAAAGGGAAAGTGGCATTGTTTTTCAGACTGGAGGGAGGTGTACAGTGGTGTTCCCAGGGGTCGGTGCTGGGACCACTGCTTTTCTTGATATATATTAATGACTTGGACTTGGGTGTACACGGCACAATTTCAAAATTTGCAGATGACACAAAACTTGGAAAGGTAGTAAACAGTGAGGAGGATAGTGATCAACGTCAAGAGGACATAGACAGGCTGGTGGCATGGGCGGACACGTGGCAGATGAAATGCGAAGTGATACATTTCGGTGGGAAGAACAAGGAGAGACAATATAAACTAGAGGGCACAACTCAAAGGGGTGGAGGAACAGAGAGATCTGGGGGTTTATGTGCACAAATCATTGAAGGTGGCAGAGCAGGTTGAGAAAGTGGTTAAAAAAGCATACGGGATCCTGGGCTTTATAAATAGAGGCATAGAGTTCAAAAGTATGGAAGTCATGATGAACCTTTATAAAACACTGGTGCGGCCACAGCTGGAGTAGTGTGTCCAATCCTGGGCACTGCACTTTAGGAAGGATGTGAAGGCCTTAGAGAGGGTGCAGAAGAGATTTACTAGAATGATTCCAGGGATGAGGGATTTCAGTTACGTGGATAGACTGGAGAAGCTGGGGTTGTTCTCCTTGGAACAGAGAAGGTTGAGAGGAGATTTGATCGAGGTATTCAAAATCATGAGCAGTCTAGAGAGAGTAGATAGAGAGAAACTGTTCCCATTGGCAGAAGGGTCAAGAACCAGAGGACATAGATTTAAGGTGATTGGCAAAAGAACCAAAGGTGACATGAGGAAAAACTTTTTTACCCTATGAGTGGTTAGGGTCTGGAATGCACTACCCGAGGGGGTGGTGAGGCAGATTCAATCATGGCCTTCAAAAGGGAACTGGATAAGTACTTGAAAGGAAAAAATTTGCAGGGCTACAGGGAAAGGGCGGGGGAGTGGGTCTAGCTGGATTGTCCTTGCATTGAGCCGGCGCAGACTCGATGGGCCGAATGGCCTCCTTCCGTGCCGTAACCTTTATATGATACTATGAAAAGGGAACCAGAAAATTATTTTTTCTGTGAATTGTGTGAATAGCACATAGGGTCAAACCAGCGAATGGTAAATTTAGGCCTGATATCAGGGCTCTTCGCAGGGTGCGATCAACACACTGTGCGCCTGGAAAGAGTAGTGGAGGCAAAAACTCTGGAATCATTTAAACGATCTGCATTGGGGGGGTCTTTAAGGCCATTATAGATGGGTGGACTAAGGTGGGCCGAATGGCTGCCTTCAGCTTGTGATCTTTTGAAACAGCTTCTGAGAACGTTACCTGAAACAAACTTGCACTGTAGTGTGAAAGCGATTGACGAGTTTCAAGGTCATAGGGGGTTGCAGGTAATCCCAGTGGGCTGATTTCTGTATCGGATGTATTTATTTTCTAACACATTATTGCTGCTGTGTTCTGTTGATAGCAGTTTTCCTTTGAATAGCTGGCACTGTTTTTGAGAATTTAGGATGGGTCCCTTGAGATGTTAATATTCCTGTCCACAGACAGTTTACAGAAATGTCTGTCTGAAGGAGGGAAGGGAAGTAAAATGAGTACATGATGTAATCTGACCCCTTAATTATAATGTCCTCTTGTAACTGGGCCCTAGGTATCTTTACTATGGACTTGCATGTCCTCCACGGTCTTAAGTGGCTTTGGTTTGCTGCTATGTAATGGGATCTCGCTTTTCCCATGTGCCCAGGTCACGGTGGCTGATATTAAGGAGTTTGAAGACAAGTACAAAGGATCTGAAGAGGAGACGGCAGACATAAAACAGGCGTACATGGACTTTAATGGGGACATGGACAGGATCATGGAGTCGGTGTTGTGTTCGACATCTGGGGATGAGTCACGGATACGGGAGATCCTGGGGAAAGCCATTGAGGCGCAGGAGCTCCCAGCCTACACGGCATTTACCAAGGAGAGCACGAACAGACAGAGAGCCCGGAAGAGGAGGGTAAGGAAACGGAAGCATTTGTATTGGCCCACTAACCATACAATATATTTTGTCATAACCGTTGTACTGAAGTGTTGAGATGTGTCTGCTCTGAGCTTTTAGATCAGTGAAAAGTGTTTCATTGACAAGGCTGATGACCAGTGACGTGGGAGGTGAGGTAGAGGCCCAATCAATATGAGGGTATATAAAAAAGGCACCCACTGTTCTAACCCTCGGTCTCACACAAAGAATCTGCAGTACTGGATATCAGGATGCAAAATATTAAACTTCAGGTGTTTGGGGCAGATTTTGTTTGTCATTGACTTCGGCAGAATCCTGGGCACAAAGTTAAGGGACTAGGGGCCGTGATGCTGGGTCTCCACCCCCTTTAATGTTACCCTGGGCTTTCCCCGGGGGAGAATGTCCCTCTTCCCCCTCGCCTCCTCTTCAGGATCAAACAGTCCAAGTATGAGCAGTACTGAGGGTGAGCGAGTTCCAGTCCCTGCTCAGATCAGAGGGTCTAATAAACGGGAGCAGGAAGATGGAGCCAGTAAAAGGCTGAGTCCTCAGCTCCATTGTTGGTGGTTTTGGACAGACCCGCAGCCAACGGCCGTTACTGCTCCTGCATTCAGATCTGCAGTGGCTGGATTTACACCCTGTATCTAGACTCCACAGAGCACCTGGTGTATGACCTGAATCTGCAAGTTCAGGTGGGGTGAGATCAGATCAGGCAGTGGAGTTCAGGTGTGCTCTGATGGACTTAACCCCTTGATCTGGGACCATGGACTCAAATCCCTTTTCAGATCAGTGAGATTTTAAAATAAATTATAGCTGGAAGCTGTGTCTGAGCATTCGTGTTACTGAAGGGAACCAGAGGACACAGGTTTAAGGTGATCGGCAAAAAGCCAGAGACGACATGAGCAAACGTTATTTTACGCGGTGAGTTGTAACGATCTGGACTGCGCTGCCTGAAAGGGTGGGAGAAGCAGATTCAATAACTTTCAAAAGGGAGTTGGATAAATACTTGAAGGGAAAAAATTTACAGGGCTATGGGGAAAGATCAAGGGAATAGGACTAATTGGATAGCTCTGTCAAAAAGTTGGCACAGGCATGATGGGCTGAATGGCCTCCTCCTGTGTTGTACCTACTATGATACTGTATGTCTGCTCTCTAGCCCTTCCCTATGCTTTAGGCTTCAGTCAGCCTGATGGCAGCGCTGCAGGTGGACTGTTCTTATAAGAACATAACAAATAGGAGCAGGAGTCGGCCATTCAGCCCCTCGAGCCTGCTCCTCCATTCAGTAAGATCATGGCTGATCTTCGACCTCAACTCCGTTTTCCCACCCGATCCCCATATCCGTTGATTCCCTTAGTGTCCAAAAATCTATCGATCTCAGCCTTGAATAGACTCAACGACCGAGCATCTACAGCCCTCTGGGGTAGAGGATTCCAAATATTCACAACCCTCTGAGTGAAGAAATTCCTCCTCATCTCAGTCCTAAATGGCCGACCCCTTATCCTGTGACTATGCCCCCTAGTGTTAGACTCTCCAGTCATGGGGAAACAACCTCTCAGCATCAAGTCCTCTAAGAATTTTATACATTTCAATGAGATCACCTCTCATTCTTCTAAACTCGAGAGTACAGGCCCATTCTACTCAACCTACCCTCAAAGGACAACCCTCTCATCCCAGGAATTAATCTAGTGAACCTTTGTTGCACCGCCTCTAAGGCAAGTATATCCTTCCTTAAGTCAGGAGATCAAAACTGTACACAGTACTCCAGTGAGGTCTCACCAAAGCCTGTACAACTGTAGTAAGACTTCCTTACTCTTGTACACCAACCCCCTTGCAATAAAGGCCAACATACCATTTGCCTTCCTAATTGCTTGCTGTACCTGCATGTTAACTTTGTGTTTCGTGTACAAGGACACTTAAATCCCTCTGGACACCAACATTTAACAGTTTCTCACCATTTAAAAAAAAATGTTTTTCTAATCTTCCTACCAAAGTGAATAACCTCACATTTCCCCACATTATACTCCATCTGCCACCTTCTTGCCCACTCACTTAATTTGTCTACATCCCTTTGCAGACACTGTGTCCTCCTCACAGCTAACTTTCCCACCTAGCTTTGTATCATCAGCAATCTTAGATACATTACACTCGGTCCCTTCATCTAAGTCATTAATATAGATTGTAAATAGCTGAGGCCCAAGCACTGATCCTTGCGGCACCCCACTAGTTACAGCCTGACAACCTGAGAATGACCCTTTTAGCCCTACTCTGTTTCCTGTCCGTTAACCAATCCTCTGTCCATGCTAATATATTACACCTAACCCCATGAGCCCTTATAGAAACATAGAAAATAGATTTGGCCGTTTGGTCCTTCGAGCCTGCTCCACCATTCAATATGATCATGGCTGATCCTTATCTTGTGTAACAACCTTTTATGTGGCACCTTATCGAATGCCTTTTGAAAATCCAAATATACTATATCCACTGGTTTCCCTTTATCTACCCTACTAGTTACATCCTCAAAAAACTCTAATAAATTTGTCAAATACGATTTCCCTTTCATAAAACCATGTTGACTCTGCCTAATCATATTATGATTTTCTAAGTGCCCCGTTACCACGCCCTTAATAATGGATTCCAGCATTTTCCCGACGACTGATGTCAGGCTAACTGGCCTGTAGTTCCCTTTTTTCTCTCTTCCTCCTTTCTCGAATAGCAGTGTTACATTTGCTACCTTCCAATCTGCTGGGAACATTCTAGAATCTAGAGAATTTTGGAAGATCACAACCAATGCATCCACTATCTCTGCAGCCACTTCTTTTAGAACCCTAGGATGTTGGCCATCGGGGCCAGGGGATTTGTCGGCTTTTAGCCCCATTATTTTCTCCAGTACTTTTTCTTTACTGATATTAATTACTTTAAGTTCCTCACTCTCATTAGACCCTTAGTTCCCCACTATTTCTGGTATGTTTCTGTGTCTTCTACTGTGAAGATAGATACAAAATATTTGTTTAATGTCTCTGCCATTTCCTTATTCCCCATTATAATTTCTCCTGTCTCAGTCTCTAAGGGACCCATGTTTACTTTTTCTACTCTCTTCCTTTTGATATACTTGTAGAAGCTTTTATATTTCTTGCTAGTTTATTCTCATTCTATTTTGTTCCTCTATCAATTTCTTGGTCATCCTTTGGTTTCTAAAACTCTCCCAATCCTCAGGCTTACAACTCTTCTTCGCAACATTATACGCCTCTTTTAATCTAATACTATCCTTAACTTCTTTAGTTAGCCATGGATGGATCAATTTTCCCCTGGAGCTTCTATTTCTCAATGGAATGTATATTCGTTGAGAATTATGAAATATTTCTTTAAATGTTTTCCATTGCTTATCTACTGTCGTATGTTTTAATCTAATTTTCCAATCTACCGTAGCCAACTCGCCCCTCATACCTATGTAATTGGCTTTATTTAAGTTCAAGATTCTAGTTTCGGACTTAAGTACGTCACACTCGAACTCAATGTGAAATACTATCATATTATGATCACTCTTCCCCAGAGGATCCTTTACTATGAGATTTCTAATTAACCCTATCTCATTACACAAGACCAGATCTAAAATAGCCTGTTCCCTGATTGGTTCCACAACGTATTGCTTTAGGAAACTGTCTCGAATGCATTCCATGAACTTGTCCTCCAGACTACCTTTGCCAATTTGATTTGTCCAGTCTATATGAAGATTAAAGTCCTCCACAATTATTGCATTACCTTTGTTACAAGCTCCTATTAGTTCTTGATTAATACTCTGTCCAACAGTATAGCTATGGTTCGGGGGGCCTATAAACTGCTCCCACCAGTGTTTTCTGCCCTGTTATTTCTTATCTCCACCCATACTGGTCCCAGCCCAGTTAAGTGGAACCCGTCCCAATGGAACAGCTCCCTCTTTCCCCAGTACTAATGCCAGTGGCCCATGAATCGAAACCCGTCTCCCGCACCACTCTGTGAGCCACGCATTTAACACTCTGATCTGTTTGTCCCTATGCCAATTTGCATGTGGCTCAGGTAATAATTCAGGGATTATTACCTTTGAGGTTCTGCTTATTAATTTAGACCCTAGCTTCTCAAACTCCCTCAGCAGAACCACATTCCTAGTTCTATATATGTTGTTGGTTCCTATGTGGACCACGACAACTGGATCCCTCCCCCTTATGCTCCAAGTTCTTTTCCAGCCGCAAGGAGATGTCCTTAACCCTGGCACCAGGCAGACAAAACAGCCTTCGGGACTCCCGGTCGCGGCTGCAGTGATCAGTATCTATCCCCTTGACTACGCTATCTCCTACCACTACCACATTCCTTTTCGCTCCCCCCATTCCTGTACCACAGTGCCATGGTCAGTTTGCCCATTCTCCCTGCAGTCCTTGCTCTCATCCATACAAGTAGCAAGTACCTTGTACCTGTTGGACAAGGTCAAAGGCTGAGGCTCCTCCACCACTGCATCCTGGGTCTCCATACCTGCCTGACTCAGTCACATTCTCCTGTTCCTGATGTTGACCGGAGGTCACCGGTTACAGTTATTGGCTTAGTACAAAGAGGAGAAGAGTCAATTCTCTCTTAACTCTCAATTTGCTTTATTCACGCTGTTAGATCATATACATATAGCTTATACATCTGGTTAGATATAGACATGCAGTTTGCACCAGGTTATACAGTTTTATACCCAAACTAGGATCTAAACGCACACCCACTAGGTTTCTCTGACACTCCGAGTGGTCACAGAATATAAAGGATAATACCCGAAAAGGAGAGCTGACGCTGGCCAGGCGTTCCGTTCTCTCTCTCTCGACGTCGTCTCTACGTCCCTGACGTAGGTTCTTCCACTTCTGCGATGGTTGGTCTCCGGAGTCTTCGCTCTGGCTCCACGCCCCAGATTCTTCATTCTTATTCCGAATCTTATCTCTTCAAGCTGTGCTGTCTCTCTCTCCCCCGTTGGTTTAGGCTTGCTCGCCTAGTCTGTGTCTGCTCCTCATTGGCTCTGTCCCAAGGACTTAGGTAGCATTACCTTATTACTCCTTTTCTAAATAAGGACTTGTGTCTTATCACATCTCCTTTGTCTTTCACAAAACTTAGCTAATTCAAACCGGTTCCAGCCAGCTCAGGCCAGCGACTGAACTCAGGTTACTTCAGTTCAAAAGTTGCTTTTGCCTGTGTGTCAGCAGCTGGGAATCTCAGGTTACTGCAGCCCCTGGCCAACACTGACCACTGACCAACTCTAAACCACTACCTAACCTGCCTTCTGGATCAAAGTAACTCCCTCCCTGATGCACCGCAATGTCTGCAGCTCGGATGCCAGCTCAACAACTCTGAGCGAAGTTCCTTGAGTTGCAGACGTTTACTGCAGATGTGTTTGCTCAGGAACTCACTGGTCTCCACAAACACCCACATGCTGCAGTTACGACACCACCTGCCCTGCCATCCCAATCTAACCTTGTTTTACATATTTAATTATTTCAAATTTTTATTCACTTGATTATTTTTAGTTTTATTAACTAATTAGTTTATCTAGTTTGTTATTTATTTATCTCTCACTAACCAGTTGCGCTTCACATCAGGGTGAGAAAGAGGCGAAAGAAGCAGAAGCAGCGAGACGGGAGCTTGGGCTGGAGGACGGGACTGACTCTCTCAAAACACTCATCCAGGTAAGAGGGCCCACAGGGAACGCTCGTAGATACTGAGGACCCGACGAGCCTGAAATACATTCCATGAGAGAACAGTCTGGGATTTGTCTACTGTAACTGCAGGCTACCGTACAGAGTCTGTCCATCTTTCTCCCCTCTTCAAAGTTGGCCTGGATGCTGAGTGCAAGCAGGCTGATGGAACATTATAACCCGTTTCTCCCCGCCCGCAATAAATGCCTAGATGATGAATGTTAACATTATAATCAAACCTGGTGTTGTCCTCCACTGAGATCCATACGTTGTGCTTTCCCGCCGGAGTCCTACATGATGAGCAGGTGCAGGAGGCCTGGCTTCTCCCCCTGGCCTACGTGGATTGGGCTCAGTTGTAATGTCCCAACTCCTAACTCAGCACAGACCAGGGATCAGACCCCTCGTCTGTGCGTCCTTGTGCCCCGCCAGGCAGCCCCGGGCCCCCTCCCCATCAGGCAGCCGCCCTGCCCCGGGCCCTCCCCTCCCCGCCAGACAGCCGCCCCGCCGAATATCAGGTGAGCTTGAATAAAACCTCGTCCTTGTCTCACATTTTGTTCTCTCCGCTGAGGTGGTCTGTGTTTCTCATTGTAAATTTCATCTGGATTGAGAGCTAGTTCTGGTTACTGTGGGGTAAATGTTGAGTTTGGGTAAGAGCGACTTTGTGTCTTGGTTGAGTTGCTGATTTGACCATTTTATCTTCAGAAAAAGCAGAAGGACCGGGAGAAGGAGATGGACAGTTTCTTGGCCGCAATGGAAGCCAAGTACCGCGGAAATTCCCAAAAAGGTGGGAAGAAAGCTGCCAAGAAGGGGAAAAAGTAATAATCCAATTTTGAACTCGCCACACTTGAAAGTGGATCAGCACAGGCTCCAGAGTTGGGCCGTTCTGAAGCCAAGGTATTGACACGATGACCATTCTGCTCCGATTTGGGCATCTCACCTTTTTCTTGAAGAAACTCTATTGTCCTTTGGTCTTGCTATCTTGTTTAAACTATCCTGTTCCATCCTCTCTCTGGAGTACATATGTGTTGTGTAACGGGAAGGGGCTACTGACTGATTTTTGTAGCAGTCGTGTGTTTCAAGGAAATAAAGTTATTTTTGGATAAAGTCTTTTTTTAATGAAAGCATCAATTTAAAATCATCTCATTTTGCCTAGAAGTAGTACCCATTCAGTGAACCCCATTTTGACACTCGTATCTTTTTTTCTGAGTACCCCCATCTCCCTGCCCCCCCCCCATTTTGAAGAGGAGCAGGGGAGGTCTCAATATTTATCCCCCAACCGACATCACTAAAACAGGTTATCTGGTCATTATCTCCTTGCTGTTTGTGGGACCTTGCTGTGCACCAATTGGCTGACTCACGGGGGTACAATTCCACGGGCGCTGACTCTCACTGGGGTACAGGCCCACAGGCGCTGACTCTCACTGGGGTACAGGCCCACGGGCGCTGGCTCTCACTGGGGTACAGGCCCACGGGCGCTGGCTCTCACTGGGGTACAGGCCCACGGGCGCTGGCTCTCACTGGGGTACAGGCCCACGGGCGCTGGCTCTCACTGGGGTACAGGCCCACGGGCGCTGGCTCTCACTGGGGTACAGGCCCACGGGCGCTGGCTCTCACTGGGGTACAGGCCCACGGGCGCTGGCTCTCACTGGAGTACAGGCCCACGGGCGCTGGCTCTCACTGGGGTACAGGCCCACGGGCGCTGGCTCTCACTGGGGTACAGGCCCACGGGCGCTGGCTCTCACTGGGGTACAGGCCCACGGGCGCTGGCTCTCACTGGGGTACAGGCCCACGGGCGCTGGCTCTCACTGGGGTACAGGCCCACGGGCGCTGGCTCTCACTGGGGTACAGGCCCACGGGCGCTGACTCTCACTGGGGTACAGTTCCACTTTATGGAACTGTTTGTGGGATCTTGCTGTGCGCAAATTGGCTTCCACAACTCCTACATTACACCAGTGACTACACTTCAAAAGTACTTCATTGGCTGTAAAGCGTTTTGTCCTGAGATGGTGAAAGATGCTATAGAAATGCAAATCTTTTTCTTTCTTGGCTAAAAGTCTAAACTCCTGCATTGACACAGTGCAGATCCATTATTTCCAACGACCATATATTGTGAAGAATACCCAGCATCAATACTTTTAAAGTGAAGGATTCTGAGATTCTCCTGCAGTGTTTGCCCTCGAGATGGGAGTGAAAATTTGGCGATTTTGATGTTGCTTCCCATGATCTGTATCAGACCTTGACCTAATGGAAGCCGTCAGAGAATCGCACATTCAGCAAACCCCAGGAGTAAAATATCCAGTGCATTAAATTGCAGAAAGCTATTCTGTTCCCAGTAACTTACGCATAAATGCAGGAGTGCTGGAAACCCCTTTAATTAAAGACTTTTCAGATCCTCAGTGACTCTTGCACACTTCTATTGTAACATTTCCAAATAATCAGCAAGACCGCGAAGACTTGGATGGCAGAGTTGGAAATTCTGGGGTTCTGTGTGGGGTACGGACGTTTGACTGACAATGTTTAGTTTTATTAAAAGGATGTTCCACAATTCAGTGCCATTTCTTACTTTTCACAAGTTTTCTGTACGTAAGGGGATCACGGTTTTGACCATTTGTAATAAAATTCCTACCTTGTCACCTGTTAATGGATGAGAGTTGCGGTCAGATTGCTCCACAGTGGCTGTGTCAGTAACCGCTTTGTGTCTGGGGTGATACACTGCTGGGGGTGGCTGGGTAAGTGGGGCAGTGCTGTGAACTACACTTAGCCCGTGTTAAGGGGGAGTAAAATCATCCCAGAATTCCTCACGTTAACACTGAATTGGTGAGGGAGGAATGGGGGGGGGCGGGGGGGGAAAGACAGATACAGAGGGGGAGGGAACAGTGAGCTCCATCTCTGCCTAAAGCTTTTCTTACTACCTTAAAATTCCAACCGTGACTGGACAATGAAATGGAGGGCTGCTGGGAGGTTCGAGGTCCAAGGATGAGCTTCCCCCAATGGTTTGACTAGTGAGGAAATGTTTCACGGGATCTTCACTCACTCCCTCCCTCCCCAGGTTTCGTTCCTCAGCTATGCCACTGTGGGCTGGGGCAGCATTTGGGCCACTATAGATTGGCAGTGTCCCTGGCATAGGATGCAGTGATTTAAGTGGTGCTAAGCTTGGGTTTTAAAAGCCGAAAGATTGAAGCAAGCAAGGAGTCTCAACATTTTGAAGTTCTGGGAAGGAATTAGTTCGAGTGGTAGACTACAGTAACTTTTAATTTGATTACTGAGAATGCAGCAGGGGAAGGAGGAGTGTGACGGACAGTGGCTCATCCTATCTGGTATCCTGTGCAGGTGGTGTGAGAGGTGTTGATGGAGGTTTGGAAACTGAGTGGCTCTTCGGCCATGGGGGGTCTGTGGGGTAAAGGCTCAAAAGGGGTGCAAATGTGGAGAGGGAAGTTAAACTAACAATACCTTTTGGTGTTTTAAGTCATGTAGAAATTAAATCTTCAAAAGATTTCCCAACACACATGATGGTGTTTTTCTAGGGCATTGACTAGTGGTTTTGGGGTATGGAACACTCTTCTATTTGGGCAATTAGTATCTGCATCTGTGATAAACCAATCCCCCGATATACAACTTTAAACTCTTCCATCGTTCCTTTAAATTGACCCTTACAAAGAATTTAGCTGGGGAAGGTGCACTGGAACCTGAGAATATGAGGATTAGCAAGTGCCAACTAAACAAATATGATCTTACATGGGTTAACAGGGCAACGCAAAGTGAAATAAGTAAGACGAATAAGCTCGACAAAGCTTCTCCCCTCTGTAGGGTGAAGGGAATCAACAGGTTGTGGTCCATGTTGGAACCAATGACATTGAAGGAAAAGGGTTGAGGTTCTACAGACAGAGTTTCAAGAGCTAGGAAAAAGATTAAAGAACAGGACCTCAAAGGTGGTAATTTCTGTATTATTCCCAGTGCCATGTGCCGGTGAGTACAGAAACAGGAAGACAGTGCAGGTGAATGCGTGGCTGGAGAAGTGGTGCAGGAGGGAGGGCTTCAGATTCCTGGGCACTGGGACCAGACCTGGGGCAGGAGGGACCTGTACAAGCCGGACGGGTTGCACCTGAACAGGGCTGGGACCAATGTGCTTGAGGGGAGGTTAACCAGAGTTGTGGGATTAAAGATTAAAGCTGTTCTTTAATCTTTTTCGTAGCTCCTGGAACTCTGTCTCTAGGACCTCAGCCCTTTTCCTTCCTGTGTCAGTGGTTCCAACATGTTGTGGGGGATGGGCACCAGGAGGTAGCAGCAGAGAGGAGAGAAACAGCAACAGAATAAAGAGGTGTAGAAAGGAGGAATTGACTCGAGGAAGAAAGCAAAGCCAACTATCATGGTGTTGGAATGCATGTCTGTTAATGTGAGGAGTGTTATAAATAAGGTGGATGAGCTGCAGGCACAAGTTGCCGCATGGGTTTATGATAAAGTGGCTGTAATGGAGACCTGGCTTAAACATGCGCAGGAACGGAACTAAACATTCCCGGATACAATGTATTCAGGAGGGATAGGGAAGGGAAAGAGACAGGAGGGGGGTGGCAGTATTGATCGAGGATAATATTACAGTTCTACGGAGGGACGATATACTAGAGGGTTCAAAGACTGAATCTATTTGTTTAGAGCTAAGGAACAGAAAAGCAGCTGTTAAATTGCTGGGTGTTTACTATAGGCCCCCAAATAGTGAGAAGGAGATCGAGGAGCAAGTCTGTAGGCAAATTTCAGAGAAATGTAAAAATAATCGAGCAGTAATAGTCGGGGACTTCAATTACTCTAATATAGACTGGGGAAAAGCAGTGTAAAGGGCAAGGAGGGTGAAGAATTCCTAAAATGAGTACAGGAGAACTTAATCTGTGTTTCTAGCCCAACGAGGAAGGAAGCAGTGATGGATCTAGTTCTGGGGAATGAAGTAGGGCAAGTGGAGTGTGTTCCAGTGGGAGATCATCTGGTAATAGTGATCATAATATAATTGGGTTTCAAGTAGTTATGGAAAGGGACAAAGAAAAATCAAAGATGAAAAAACCTACTGGAAGAGAGCCAATGTCAGTGATTTGAGAAGGGATCGAGCACAGGTGGACTGGAAACAAAGATTGGCCAGGAAAACAGTAAATGAGCAATGGCAGGCTTTCAAGCATATTCCTATAAGGAGGAAAGATGGGGCATCCTGTAACTACAGCCAGTCAGTCTAATGTCAGTGGTGGGAAAACGACTGGAGACCATTGTCGAGGACTAAATTAATTCTCACTTGGAGAAGCATGGGTTAATGAGGGACAGCCAGCATGGATTTGTTAAAGGTAAATCGTGTCTGACTAATCTGATTGGGTTTTTTGATGAAGTAACAGAGGGTTGACGATGGTAGTGTAACAGATGTAGTATATATGGACTTTAAAAAGGCATTTGATAAAGTTCCACATAACAAACTTATTTGGAAAATAGAAGCTCATGGGATTAAAGGGACGGTGGTAACTGGGTATGTAATTGGCTGAGGGACAGGAGGCAGAGAGTAGTGGTGAATGGATGTTTTTCTGACTGGAGAGAAGTATTCAGTGGGGTCACCCAGGGGTCAGTATTAAGACCATTGCTTTTCTTGTTTTATATATAAATGACCTGGACTTGGGTACAGGGAGTACAATTTCAAAGTTTGCGGATGATACAAAACTTGGCAACATAGTAAATAGTGAGGAGGATAGCAGCAGACTGGAGAAATGGGCAGACACATGGCAGATGCAATTTAATGTGGATAAATGTGAAGTGATGCACTTTGGGAGAAACATGGAGAGACAGTATAATCTAAATGGTGCTATTTTGAGGGGGGTGCACGAGCGGAGGGACCTGGGGGGGCACATTCACAAATCTTTGAAGGTGACAGGGCAAGTTGATAAGGCGGTTAAGAAAGTGGATGGGATACTTGGCTTGTAAATAGGGGCATTGAATACAAAAACAAGGAAGTTATGCTAAACCTTTACAAATCACTGGTTAGGCCTCAGCCGGAGTATTGTGTACAATTCTGGGCACCGCACTTTAGGAAAGATGTCAAGACCTTAGAGAAGATACAGAGGCGGTTTACCAGGATGATACCAGGGATGAGGGACTTCAGTTAAATGGCAAGATTGGAGAAGCTGGGATTGTTCTCCTTTGAGCAGAGAAGGTTAAGGGGAGATTTAATAGAGGTGTTCAAAATTATGAGGGGTTTTGATGGAGCAAATAGGGAGAAACTGTTTCCTCTGGCAAGTGGGTCAGTAACCAGGGGTCATAAATTTAAAATAATTTTCAAAAGAACTAAAGGGGAAATGAGGAGAAATTTTTTCACCCAGAAGTTTAAGATCTGGAACGCACTATCTGAAAGGGTGGTGGAAGCAGATTCCATAGGAACTTTCAAAAGGCAATTGGACACGTACTTGAAGAGGACAAATTTGCAGGGTTATGGGGAAAAGCTGGGGTGTGGGACGAAATTTTTTTTTTATTCGTTCATGGGATGTGGGTGTCGCTGGCGAGGCCGGCATTTATTGCCCATCCCTAATTGCCCTTGAGAAGGTGGTGGTGAGCCGTCTTCTTGAACCGCTGCAGTCCATGTGCTGTTAGGAAGGGAGTTCCAGGATTTTGACCCAGCGACGATGAAGGAACGGAGATATATTTCCAAGTCAGGATGGTGTGTGACTTGGAGGGGAACGTGCAGGTGGTGTTGTTCCCGTGTGCCTGCTGCTCTTGTCCTTCTAGGTGGTAGAGGTCGCGGGTTTGGGAGGAGCTGTCGAAGAAGCCTTGGCGAGTTGCTGCAGTGCATCCTGTGGATGGTACATACTGCAGCCACTGTGCGCCGGTGGTGAAGGGAGTGAATGTTTCGGGTGGTGGATGGGGTGCCAATCAAGCGGGCTGCTTTGTCCTGGATGGTGTCGAGCTTCTTGAGTGTTGTTGGAGCTGCACTCATCCAGGCAAGTGGAGAGTATTCCATCACACTCGTGCCTTGTAGATGGTGGAGAGGCTTTGGGGAGTCAGGAGGTGAGTCACTCGCCGCAGAATACCCAGCCTCTGACCTGCTCTCGTAACCAGAGTATATGGCTGGTCCAGTTAAGTTTCTGGTCAATGGTGACCCCCAGAATGTTGATGGTGGGGGATTTGGCGATGGTAATGCCGTTGAATGTCAAGGGGAGGTGGTTAGACTCTCGTTGGAGATGGTCATTGCTTGGCACTTATCTGGCGCGAATGTTATTTGCCACTTATGAGCCCAAGCCTGGATGTTGTCCAGGTCTTGCTGCATGCGGGCTCGGACTGCTTCATTATTTGAGGGGTTGCGAATGGAACTGAACACTGCAATCATCAGCGAACATCCCTATTTCTGACCTTATGATGGAGGGAAGGTCATTGATGAAGCAGCTGAAGATGGTTGGGCCTTGGACACTGCCCTGAGGAACTCCTACAGCAATGCCCTGGGGCTGAGATGATTGGCCTCCAACAACTACTACCATCTTCCTTTGTGCTAGATATGACTCCAGCCACGGGAGAGTTTTCCCCCTGATTCCCATTGATTTCAATTTTACTAGGGCTCCTTGGTGCCACACTCGTTCAAATGCTGCCTTGATGTCAAGGGCAGTCACTCTCACCTCACCTCTGGAATTCAGCTCTTTTGTCCATGTTTGAACCAAGGCTGTAATGAGGTCTGGAGCTGAGTGGTCCTGGCGGAACCCAAACTGAGCATCGGTGAGCAGGTTATTGGTGAGTAAGTGCCGCTTGATAGCACTGTCGACGACACCTTCCATCACTTTGCTGATGATTGAGAGTAGACTGATGGGGCAGTAATTGGCCGGATTGGATTTGTCCTGCTTTTTGTGGATAGGACATACCTGGGCAATTTTCCACATTGTCGGGTAGATGCCAGTGTTGTAGCTGTACTGGAACAGTTTGGCTAGAGGCGCAGCTAGTTCTGGAGCACAAGTCTTCAGCACTACAGCCGGGATGTTGTCGGGGCCCATAGCCGTTGCTGTATCCAGTGCACTCAGCCGTTTCTTGATATCACATGGAGTGAATCGAATTGGCTGAAGACTGGGGATATCGGGAGGATGCCGAGATGGATCATCCACTCGGCACTTCTGGCTGAAGATTGTTGCAAACGCTTCAGCCTTGTCTTTTGCACTCACGTGCTGGACTCCGCCATTATTGAGGATGGGGATGTTTGCAGAGCCTCCTCCTCCCGTTAGTTGTTTAATTGTCCACCACCATTCACGACTGGATGTGGCAGGACTGCAGAGCTTTGATCTGAACCGTTGGTTGTGGAATCGCTTAGCTTTGTCTATAGCATGTTGCTTCCGCTGTTTAGCATGCATGTAGTCCTGTGTTGTAGCTTCACCAGGTTGGCACCTCATTTTTAGGTACGCCTGGTGCTGCTCCTGGCATGCTTTTCTACACTCCTCATTGAACCAGGGTTGATCCCCTGGTTTGTTGGTAATGGTAGAGTGAGGAATATGCCGGGCCATGAGGTTACAGATTGTGCTGGAATACAATTCTGCTGCTGCTGATGGCCCACAGCGCCTCATGGATGCCCAGTTTTGTGCTGCTGGATCTGTTCTGAATCTATCCCATTTAGCACGGTGGTAGTGCCACAGAACATGTTGGATGGTGTCCTCAGTGCGAAGACGGGACTTCATCTCCACAAGGACCGTGCGGTCATCACTCCTACCAATACTGTCATGGACAGATGCATTTGCGACAGGTAGATTGGTGAGGATGAGGTCAAGTAAGTTTTTCCCTCGTGTTAGTTCGCTCTCCACCTGCCGTAGGCCCGGTCTGGCAGCTATGTCCTTCAGGACTCGGCCAGCTCGGTCAGTAGTGGTGCCACCGAGCCACTCTTGGTGATGGACATTGAAGTCCCCCACCCAGAGAACATTTTGTGCCCTTGATACCCTCAGTGCTTCCTCCAAGTGGTGCTCAACATGGAGGAGGACTGATTCATCAGTTGAGGGAGGACGGTAGGTGGTAATCAGCAGGAGGTTTCCTTGCCCATGTTTGACCTGATGCCATGAGATTTCATGGGGTCCAGAGTCAATGTTGAGGACTCCCAGGGCCACTCCCTCCTGACTGTATATCACTGTACCGCCATCTCTGGTGGGTCTGTCCTGCCGGTGGGACAGGACATACCCAGGGATGGTGATGGAAGAGTCTGTGACGTTGGCTGAAAGGTATGATTCTGTGAGTATGGCTATGTCAGGCTGTTGCTTGACTAGTCTGTGGGACAGCTCTCCCAATTTTGGCACAAGTCCCCAGATGTTAGTGAGGAGGATTTTGCAGGGTCGACTGGGCTTGGTTTGCCGTTGTCGTGTCCAGTGCCTAATGGTCCGTTCGGTTTTATTCTTCTTATGACTTTTCGTAGCGAGATTTTACAACTGAGTGGCTTGCTTGGCCATTTCTGAGGGCAATTAAGAATCAACCACATTGCTGTGGGTCTGGAGTCACATATCGGCCAGACCGGGTAAGGACGGCAGGTTTCCTTCCCGAAAGGACATTAGTGAACCAGATGGGTTTTTACGACAATCCGGTAGTTTCATGGCCTCCATGCTAGTATTTTAATTCCAGATTATTAATTTAATTAATTGAATTAATTAATTGAATTTCAATTCCCCAGCTGCCGTGGTGGGATTTGAACTCATGACTCTGGATTATTAGTCCAGGCTTCTGGATTACTAGTCCAGTAACATAACCACTATGCTACCGTACCCAGTTAGACAGCTCTTTCAAAGAGTAGGTACAGGCACGAAGGGCTGACTGGCCTTCTGTGCTGTAAGATTCTATGATTCTAAGCACTGGGAAGAATACACCAACCTCACAAAAATGCAGGCAGAGAGGCACAGTGGGAACTAGCTCCAGAAGCCAAACAGAAAGGAGCCCCCTAGGATCCCTGCAGACCTTCTGGTGCCAAAGCTGGCCCTGACATGAATTTTCAATGAGTACGCCTCCGATAGGGCATCCAACGAGCTGAGTTAAAAGAAGTTGAGGCGAGGTCCATGAAATCCCAGGGCAGTGCAATGGGGACCTGATGTAATGGGTCTCCACTCCACCTTGCTCTTCCCTGTGGCTGGGGACTGCTGATTATCTAAGAAAAAAGGAAAATATAGCCTATTTTCTCCCGGCCCCAGTCCTGCCTTCCTCCCTCAGAGCCTTAAGAACTGAGGTGTCGGTTTACTGGCAAAGATGACAGATCAGGCCAGGGGATGCTGCGTTATTGTGGGAGGCACCAAGAAGATGACAGGTGGGCCAGGGCTGGCAAACAGCACCCAGCTCAATGATGGACTAGCATGACAGGGTGACAGGTTAAGGGAACAATACGTTTCATTTTCAGAATGCAGAGACATGGGGGAGAGCAAGACAGAGACCATCTTTTTAAGCTTTAATAGTCCATTCTGCTTTCTTTTTCTTGCACACTTTTTTTTAAATAATGCCCTTTCTATATTTTTAATAGCCTTATTCTCATCTCTCTTTCTCTCCCATGTGCTCTCTTGTTCAATAGCCCCTTTTTTTTGCTTTTTTTCCCAACTTTTTCTTTCATTTTTATCTACCACATTTTCCTCTCTTTTTCCAACCTTTTTATTTAATTAGCCTCATTCTGCTTTTTCCTTTTTGCCCAAATTCTCTGTGTGGTTTTTAGTAGTCCCATTCTCTTCTGTCGTTCTGGGCTCTCTATAATTTCTAAAAGCTGGATTCCCTTTCAGTTTTTATCCATGCTTTCTTTTCGCTGATTCCATTCTGTGCTTTTCTTTCTCCTCTCTTCTTTAAAAATCCTATTCTACTTAGTAGAAATCTTAATAAGAAAACCCACTAGTTAGTTTTAAAAATAGCCACACAAAGCTGGTTGGGAGGGCAGAGGCAGAGATCAGCTGCAGAGCAGTTTTAGAAAAACAAAGCCCAAGAAGAATGGATAGAAAGCAAAAGCCAGGTTATGGAATAGCATGTTCAAATATTGCCATAAATTCCATTTGTTTTATGAAATTTACAAAGAACTGTATCAGAGGAACAAAATACAGGAACCAGTCTCATTAGTTTTGTCTCAATTAAGAAATGAACAGTGCATTTGTCTCTTTGGTGCCATCCATGACATATACAGAATGATGCTGTTGGTGGTATCTGCAAAGTACATAAGGCAGAGACTGTCAGTAATGATAGTCATGATTACTACATGCACTGCCCGGAGCATTACTCATTTAAGCCTCATTAGTAACATAGTTGTCACAAGATAAACAATAGAATATATTAAATTCCCATCACTTAAATCTAGTCATAAGAACCCTGAGATGTCCCAAGATTAACAGCAACATGTTGCTGAAATCATGCACTTGCTTTGAAATTAGTACGTGAATGTTACATTAAGATGACTTGGGATTTTATTTCAGAAACTCAAGAGATGATGGATCAAAAGATACTCAAAAGTACAATCATATCATTCAGTATTATAATGCTTTGAAATCACAGGGGTAGATTTGTGTCTGCACCGCCTGGACTTAAAGTATCGACTTGGCAGGGTGCAAAGAAGAAGATTCATCAGGGAGCATTATAGGCCTGTAACGTTACAACTGTTTGCTTAAACCTGCTGAATGTTCATGTATATCATTGGGAAGAAGCAGCCTGCACAGAGTGATAGATAAATCCCTGCATGTAGTTGATGTCACTTGCACTCGCAGTACAAGTGTTTGTATGCACTGCAGACATCACTGCAAAACCTCAACTCCACGGCAAGTCAACAAAAGTTATGACAGGGCCATATTTTTCCGTTTGATCATTTGTAGGAAAAATGCATGCATAAACAGGATACTGGTAGAAAGCACTATTTTTAAAGCAAGCTTCATGATTGGCCTGCATTAAAAATGGTGCTTTCTGCCAATATTGTAATATTCCTGTCTGGTTCCTTGTGAGGGGCTGAAGGAAAGAGGTATAAATGAAACATGGGTTCAGAACTCCAGGTCTGAACGGATTGAAGAGTACAGTTTTGAAGTATCGCAACAGCACTGACAGAAGTGAACGGTACAGAGGAGTTTTCCAGTGCATAACATGAATTCAGGATGCCATTGTTGGATATGTCATTGTGCAGCAGGAGCAGGATAGAGAGGAAAGTCCAGGAGCACAGAGGGAATAGGAGGTGCATGACTTACAGGACTTCAAGAAGTGGATCTAATGAAAAAGTCAGCTACCTTGTATGACAGAGGAGCAACACATGAAGAGGTTCAGGCACAGGTTCAGCAGGGAAGCTGCAACCGAGAAGTGCCACCTGGTTCATAAAGGGACAGCTAACCATCTGCACTGCAGTACTAATGGCAGTCCAGATCACCACAGCCTCCAACTACCTGTAGAGGACATCACAGCAAACAGTTGCTTCTCCGTGCATCACTACAGTAAGGAAATAGCTGAAGCCCTGGTTTGCTATCTACCCACTTCAGCAGCAGCGGAGACCGCATAAGTTGTCCTAATTGGTGGCTTCTCCAAGTTTCAAAGTGCTGTTGACAGTACCTGTGTAGCTATTCAAGTGCCAACCGACAATCTTTTGCATACCTAAAAGGAAGGTCTGTTGTTCTATTACTGTGCAAATGGCCTATGACCCCCACCAGAAAATTATGCACCACAGTGGGTTGAATGCATGATGATTTCATTTTGAGGTCATTAAAAGTGTTAGAACTTTTTGGAAGGATAGGAATGAGGGATGGCTAAGTCCTTGGAGGTATGGGCTACATGATGCAAGCATAGCTGATGGTTCCTTTACATAACTATCACACCCCAGCAGATACAACGAGGCATATGGGCAAACCAGAACCCTTATTGAGCAGGTGTTTGTAGGTATATTTGATTCTTTTTGAGATAACGATTAAAGTGCATCAATTTCTGTTCATGAGTATCATCTGTCAATTAAACCAACAGGTGCATCTGGGTTTCCTTTGTTCAGATTTGTGCCTTATGAATTTGAAAATCTCACCAGGCAGAAATCACTGATAGTAATTTTTTTACACTAGTTAACCAGTACTCCAGAATGAAATGTGCAGTGAGGAGGTCCGAATGCACAAATAATGACCGTTCCTACTGTTCGCACGTCCCGGTTTTTTGATTGCAATCTCGATGTCCTTCTAGATAGGATCCAGGAAAATGTGTATTACTTTTTTGGGACCAACTAACTAAGCTCCAGTCCAGGATACCTGGACATTGATTGCTGAGTGTATCAATGTCCAGGTTGGTTGGAGTCTGGAACTCACTGCCTGAAAGGGTTGTGGAGGCAGGAACCCTCACAACATTCAAGAAGCATTTGGATGAGCACTTGAAATGCCATAGCATACAAGGCTACGGACCAAATGCTGGAATATGGGATTCGAGTAGACAGGGCTTGATGGCCGGCGCGGACACAATGGGCCGAAGGGCCTCTATCCGTGCTGTATAACTCTATGACTCTATGAGCACTTCCAACAACAGCTTGCTTTTATATACCACCTTTAACATATTAAAATATCCCTAGGCACTTCACAGGAATGTAATCACTCAGAAATTGACACCAAGCCATAGGAGATATTAGGATGGGAAACTAAAAGCTTGGTCAAAGAGGAAGGTTTTAGGGAGCGTCTTAAGCAGGAGAGGCAGAGAGGTTTAGGTAGGGTGGAGAACGGGAGGCCAGACAGAAGAGCATTGGAATAATCGAGTCTGGAGGTAACAAAAGCATGGATGAGGGTTTCAGCAGCAGATGGGTTGAGGCAGGGGTGGAGACAGGCGATATTATGGAGGTGGAAATAGGCAGTCTTGGTGATGGAGGGGATATGAGGTCGAAAGCTCATCTTAGAGTCAAATAGGACGCCAAGGTTCAGCCTGGTCTGGTTCAGCCTCAGACAGTGGCCAGGGAGAGGGATGGTATTGGGAAGACTGACAATGGCTTCAGTCTTCCCAGTATTTAGTTGGAGGAAGTTGTGACCCATTCTTATCTATCCAGTCGTAGCCAGAGAATCACCTGCAATGGCTTCTCTTCCCGCTCCCGCACCGTTACCTCTGGAGTCCCCCAAGGATCTATCCTTGTCCCCTCATTTCTCATCTACATCCTGCCCCTCGGTGACATCATCCAAAAACACAACGTCAGGTTCCACATGTACGAAAGCTGTACCTCACCAACACCTCTCCTGACCCCTCCACTGCCTCTGATTTGTCAAATTGCTTGTCCGACATCCAGTACTGGATGAGCCACAATTTCCTCCAGTTAAATATTGGGAAGACCGAAGCCATTGTCTTCAGCCCTTACTGTAAACCCAGTTCCCTCACCACCAACTCCATCCCCCTCCATGGCCACTTTCTCAAACTGAACCAGATTGAACATAAGAATATAAGAAATAGGAGCAGGAGTAGGCCATAAAGCCCCTCGAGCCTGCTCCACCGTTCAATAACATCATCGCTAATCTTCGACCTCAAGTCCACTTTCCTGCCTGATCCCCATATCCCTTGATTCCCCCAGAGTCCAAAAATCCATCTATCTCAGCCTTGAATAAACTCAATGACTGAGCATGCAAAGCCCTCTGGGGTAGAGAATTCCAAAGATTCACAACCCTCTGAATGAAGAAATTCCTCCTCATCTCAGTCTTAAATAGTCTCAGAATAGGGGGTTCCCTATTCTGAGACTATGACCCCTAGTTCTAGACTCTCCAGCCCTGGGAAACAGCCTGTACCCTGTCAAGCCCCCTCGGCGTCCTATTTGACCCTGAGCTGAGCTTCTGACGCAAATCCGCTCCATCACAAAGGCAGCCTACTTCCACCTCCGTAACATCGCCCGTCTCTGCCCCTGCCTCAGCTCATCTGCTGCAGAAACCCTCACCCACCCTTTTGTTACTTCCAGACTGGACTATTCCAATGTTCTCCTGGCCGACCTCCCATCTTCCACCTTCCATAAACTGGAGCTCATTCAAAACTGCTTCCCGTATTCTAACCCGCACCAAGTCCTGTTCACCCATCACCCCTGTGCCCGCTGACCTACATTGACTCCCAGTCCACCAACGCCTCAATTTTAAAATTCTTATCCTCATTTAAATCCTTCCCTATCTCTGTAACCTCCCCTACAACCCTCCGAGAACTTTGCCCTTTTGTGCATCCCCCACTCTCTTTGCCCCACCATTGGCGGCTATGCCTTCAGCCATAAAGCTCTGGAATTCCCTTCCTAAACCCCTCTGTCCCTCCACCTCTAAGACCCTCCTTAAAACTTAATTCTTTGACCAAGCTTTTTGTCACCTCTCTTAATATCTCCTTTGGCTCTGTCAGTTTTTGTCTGATTACCTACCTGTGAAGCGCCTTGGGATGTTTTACTATGTTAGTGGTGCTTTATAAATGCAAGTTGTTGTTGTTTTTGATGGCATGAAGACTTGACCACACCGTGTGGGCCAGTCTGGGCAGGGATGACAGTACCCCCTCCCTGATGGGCGTTAATGAATCGGCTGGGTTTTTACACCAATCCAGCAACTCCCATGGTTATTTTTCTGGTGCCAGCCCAAAGAACACTAGATGTACTGAATTCAAATTTCACAACTTGTCGTGGTGGGATTTTAACTCATGACCTCTTGGTTGCTGGTCTAGTTTTATAACCACTCGGCTGCTGTACCTGCTGAGCTTTGCTTTTTTTTCCACTCCAGGACCCCTTTCTTTAACTCTTTATTGCCCTTTTCCATTATTGTATTGAAGCTAACTTGTGTTGTGGTCTCGATTTCTCAATTGCGCTCCTGCTCTCACATCAGTTATTTGTCCCACTTTGTTTCCCAGATTTAAATCAAGCAATGCTTCTTTCCCGCTGGACTACAAACAGGAAGCAGTCCTGGATCCATTCTAAAAAGCTTTCCCCACTTTGACGACACGCATTGCCTTTATTCCCGATCTCTCCATCTCACTTCCCATCGTTCGGTGCCTATAATTGTAACTGAGCATTGTACCATTTCCCTTCCTATTTTTTAACACTATCCATATAAATTTGGTCTTAATGCAAACACCCTCAGATCTTCTTACATGCTAGCACTGTGATAGAATCCTGTACTAACACTCCACCCCACCACACTTATTCCCTCACCATCTTGCTTTCTCCTCTGAGTATTTTCTCACTATTTATTTCCGCCAGTCGTGGCTTGTATTCCAACAGTTTTATTAATCCTGCTCTCCCTCTCAAGTCTCAGACTACAACACTTCCCACACCTGCTATATTAATTTAAATTCTTCCCCATTGCTCTGTTTACCCTCTCTGCAGTTCAGGCGAATGCCGTCACATTCCAGGAATTGCCCCAAGAGTGTGACCCCCTTCCCTTCCGCACCAGCCCTGCAGCCACACATTGACCTTCCTAATTTCCTTCTTAATCTGTCCAGCTCGTGGCATAGGAACCAGTCCGGAGATTACCCTCCCTTGAGGGTTTTTCAATCTAGTGCCTAACTCCTTAAAAACTCCTATCCAAGTCCCATTTGCTCATCACCCTTGTCCTTGGGGATTTGGTTCCGCAATGCTTCAAATTTAAAATTCTCATCCTCATGTTTAAATCCCTCATGGGTTGCCCCTCCCTATCTCTGTAACCTCCTGCAGTGTAGCAACCCCTCCCCCAGACTCTCCAACCTTACTCTGGTCTCTTGTGCAGCTCCCATTCCGTGTCCCACCATTGGCATCCGTGACTTCAGCCACCTAGGCCCCACATTCCGGAATTCCTTCCCTAAACCCCTCTACCTCTCTCTCCTTTAAAAGACTTCTAAAACCCATCTTTTTGACCAAGCTTTCAGTCACCCCACATAATATCTCCTCCAACATTTTTAAAATAATTCTTCTGTGAAATAGAAATAGAAATTGTTAACTGCAATTCTGTTTTCTGTTGTTTAATCAACTCGTTACCCATGCTGCCACATTCACTTTAACACCATGTAACTTAATATTTATCAATAAGCCTCCTATGTGGCATCTAATCAAACGCCTTTTTAAAATCCATGTACACAACATCCACTGCATTGCCTTTATCAACACACTCTGTTATTTCCTCAAAGAATTCCATAAAATTTGTCAGACTGAACTTGTCTTTTGCAAATCCTAATTAACCCATACCTTTCTAGGTGAGTATTAATTTTACCCTGTATTATGGTCTCTGGAAACTCACTCACTACTGACATTAGGCTGACTGCTCTATAGTCACTGGTTTAGCCCTTTCTCCCGTTGAACAGGGTGTTACGTTAACGTCCTCCAGGCCTCCGGCACAACTTTCAGACCCAAGGATGTTTGATGTTTAAGGTCAGAGCCTCTGCTATTCCCTCTCCGACTTCCCTCAGTATTCCAGGGCTCGAGCCCTTTCCCACTTTGAGTTCCACCAGTTTTTTCAGAGCCACTTCCTTATCCACAGTTACCCTGTCGAATTGCCCCTCTCCTCCTCTTGTACCCTTTCATTCCCACTACCCCACTCTCTGAAAACTGAGGCAAAGTCCTCATTTAGTATCTCCGTCTTTCCTTCATTATGAGGAGATTTTCTTTGTCATCTCTAATCGGCCCCACCCTTTCTTTGACAATTCTACTTTTTATGTGGTTATAAATCCTTTACTATTTCCTGTTATGTTCCATGACAGTCTTTATTCAAACCGTCTCAGCCTTTTTCAACTTCCTCTTCATATTTTCTATATCTGGCTTGATTTTCTTTTGTGCTTCTAGCCCTAGATTTGCTATCTGCCTCTACGTCTCATTTTAATTTTCTGCTCACCCAAGGAATTCCAGCTTTTGCTGCACTCCTTTACTTCTTTTCGGGATTTGTCTGATCGATATCATCTACAGTTTTGAACATTTCCGACCGTGTGCTGGTGTGTTTATCTGGACTGGTTCCCTTTTTATCTCATTCAAATTAGAAAAAGAGTGAAAAACAACAGAATGACAGCGAATCAGACAAAACAGAGAAAGACATTAGAATGAGAGAAACAGAGGAGGGAGAACAGGGAGAGCGACAGATAGAAAAAGCAGTGAAAGAGAACTGGAAGAATCAAAAAAACAATAGAAAACTAGAATAGGGAGCAAGAATATACTGAAATGTGAAGAGAAAGCAGAGAAACTGAGGGTGAACAGAGAGAAAAATAGTGATACTGTGAAGGGTGAGGGAAATGACAATGTATATGAGCTACATCAGGCCTGGCTGGAGGTTGCCTGATGGATCAGATGGTCTGTTCCCTATAGATATATATATATATATATATATATATGTGTGTGTTCCCGTCTTTTCCTATGTTCATATGTCAGCCTCTATTAGTTAATCAAATTCTTGAGTGGGGCTTAAACCCACAACTTGCTGACGGATAAATGCCAACCTAGAAAACTAGCAAAAGCTGACTGCATAGACTGTCCTGAATATAATCCTCATGACACATAAAGGCATGGATTACACTGAAGGTGCAGTGGGACACGGGCTTGTCATAATTTACGCTGGAGGAACACCCAACATTGAATCACCTTCACAAGGAAATAAACCGAAAGCCACAAAAGCACGATTCTGAGCAGTGGTGAGTTTTGAAATTCCTGAGGGGGATGTGAGTGCTGAAGGCAGGACATTTATTTTCTGTTGGGATTTGGGGGCATTAGGAAAGTTTTGAGTTTTCACACTATTATGGTGCACTTGCTGGTATTTTAGAGCCTGCTGTAATTCTGCCTTTTTAGGCAAAAATAATTTCTGTGGACTGGCTACAGATATTTTAAACATGACAGTAAACATAACTTCAAAACCACTTTACAGGGTAAAGTTTAAAATAAGCAGTTTAATAGTGGATGGGTTAATAAATGAAAGTGCTGATTACTGACGCAGTATTGCTGCTAAAAGGCCTTTGGAGCCTGTTTCGAACCTGCCAAAAAGGTTTATTTTCACTGGAAATAAAAATTATTACACACTGTTATTGTCATTGTTACACACTGTTATTAAGAGAACAAAGTGTACATAGTGCAGCATGTAGGGACAGGCTCGGGGAGCTGGGAGATCCGACCAGTCTAGAGTTGCAATCTGTTCTACTTTTATGATTATTGGTGTCACTCCTCACATTGCCCCGTGCCCTCACAGGGACATTGCGAACTCTGCACAGTAATGAAACACTCACCAACAAACTGAAAACAGCTTTCAAAGTTACTGAACATATCACGGGACTACAACTCACACGCAAACAGGTCAACAGCCTGTATCACACATTGCCGTAAAACCTTACGTATGGGGATCTATTTCATTTTTAAAAATTAAGTGAATCTCATCACCACTCCAATGAATGCAGAAAGAAAAGAGAACAGAAAGAAAACAATTGAAAATAGAGTAAAATAATAAAATGAGAAAGGAAACAATAGAAAGAGAACAGAAAAAAGAAAGTAAGAAAGAACTTGTGTTTGTACAGGCCCTTTCACAACTTCAGGTTGTCCCAAAGTGCTTCACAGCCAAAGAAATACAAGAAAAACAAGAGACGGAAACAGAAAAAATAGAGGGAGGGAAACAATAGGGAAATATAAAGCCAGTATGGAAAGAGCAAACAGACCCGAGATAAAACAATACGCTGAGAGAGGAAAACAATAGAGAACTGGGAAAACAATAGAATATCTGAATTTCACATCTCAGGAGGAAGCCATTCGGCCCATCGCGCCTATGCCAGTTCTGAAAGAGCTCTTCTCTTAGTCCCATTCCCCTTTCCTTTCATCTATTTCTTTTTAATATTTTCACTTTCAAATATTTACTGATTTCCCTTATAAAAGATATTAGATCATGGTTCTCACCACTGCTTTCAGTACATTATGTCCTAACGACCCTCTGTAGCAGATTTTGTGTCAAAATAGCACCAAGACTGCACTTCCACTGGTCAGTGTAATTCTTCCCAGAACCAGCCCAATGCACCTTCATTACGTATTGATAGCAGATTCCTGGTGCTGTTAGTTCCCTCTGTAGGTACATCTGTCTTGGCAGCAGGTGAGACCCAGTGTTCCTGCAGCAGCTGGATGGGCCACGGCAGCCATTTTGTGTCCATGACAATGCAGCTCACTGCTGTATCTGGGGTCGGTGCTCCCAACCCACAGATTTACAGACTCTTCAGTCAACAAGGCTACATAAAGAACAGCACTGGCAGATTCACCAGAATGGCACCGGGGCTAAAAGGGT
The DNA here is from genome assembly GCF_035084215.1 of Heptranchias perlo. Classification (NCBI taxonomy): domain Eukaryota; kingdom Metazoa; phylum Chordata; class Chondrichthyes; order Hexanchiformes; family Hexanchidae; genus Heptranchias; species Heptranchias perlo. Next base: position 24,354,800 of record NC_090360.1, read on the forward strand.
TAAATTATGAGGACAGGTTGCATAAACTAGTCAGCCACCTGAGAGCCTCCCGCTGAGGGAGACATAGGAAGCCAGGGCCAAGGGCACCTAAAGGCACCGCGGAGGCTTTAAACAGCAGGACGGCTGTCAGATTTGCTGTTAGTGAGATATTCTTGTCACTGACAGGTTTTGTGCAGAATGTTCTGAGACAAGGTGGCAGCATGCCTGTGCAAGGGAGTGACAGACTGTGGAGGAGAGCTCATTGTCACCAAGGGACTGAGTTGAGCTTGTTGCTAAATGGGGACTGTCCTCACATTGGACTCGCATCTTAGTCAGCTGATGGTCTGCCGTATGAACTCTGCCTGCAGCTGGCACCACTCAGTTACTGCTTCATCAGGAAGGGGCAAGCTTCTGAATCATTGCCGAGGGATCACAGTGAAGTTTCCTCGACTGGATCTGTAGCAGTGAGTTGGAGCTGGAGGCCGCTGACTGTACATCCTGGTATTGCTGCAGTGTGTTGTGGCAGTGATCCACATTCCCTGAATAAAGGCTCAAAACCCTCAAGTCAGATCAACTTGACAGATATTATTGGTCGGCACACATGAATAATAGAAGCAAGCGATGTGTCTATATACTCACCAGTAGGAGACTCATCAGAAGCTAGGAACATCACCGGTGGAGGCTGTTCCTAATGCTAAATATACCTAACAGAGGGTTTAGCTACATCTTTATATCTTTTCTGGAATCACACAGACTTGTACAGTTTCTTTGTCTGCAGCTGTCAGTAATCCTCACTCAGCAGATGTCACATGACTGGTTTCAGTGCAAAGATAAGGGCCGCAATTCTTATCTATACCGTTCCACAAGGCTGCTGAATCATTCCCCAATATTATCTATGCTACACTTTACACTAACTATCCTCATTCTGTTTGATTTCAGTCTTCATGTTGTGCTATACTGTACATCCACCCTTTATTCCTTCACATTATATGCTAACTATCCCATCATGGTAGACTATCCTACGCAGAGCTCCCCCAGATCAGCCTCCTCAAACGTCTGAGGGAGGCCTTGTTGGTTCCTGAGGCCTAGTCCACAAGATAAAACTTTAAAAAAAACTGTAAAACAACCTTAAAAATAATTAGAAAAATCGTAAATATACTTTAAAATTGATTAAAGAAAATTCAAAAAAGGAAAGTAAAAAACCCAACTCTTTAAAAACTTAAGTTTTCTTTAAAGAAACACGTAATATAAAAGTTGTTGAAGATTTACCGGCAGGTTTCTCCGAGGCCCATGTTGCCTTTCTCTTGGAGGTGGCCTGTCACACCTCAAGTAGCCCCATTGCTGGCCTGTAGAGGTGGTGTTTCTCACTGGCTGCAGGTCAGTAGGGGAGGGAAATGGGGCCCAGAAGCAAGGCTCAGCCATGCACTGGCCGTCTCTGGGAAGCCCTCTCCCTTCATTCTTTTGAAAGACTTGCATTATATAGTGCTTTTCACGACCTCAGGGTGTCCCAAAGCGTTTTTCAGCCAGTTAAGTATTTTTTGAAGTGTAGTCACTGTTGTAATGTAGGAAACGCAGCAGCCAATTTGTGCACATCAAGATCCCACAAACAGCAATGTGATAATGACCAGATAATCTGTTTTAGTGATGTTGGTTGAGAGCTAAATATTGGCCAAGACACCAAGGAGAACTCCCCTGCTCTTCTTCTCTCTTACATCCACCTGAGAGGGCAGACGGGGCCTCAGTTTAACGTCTCATCTGAAAGACAGCACCTCCGACAATGCAGCACTCCCTCAATACTGCATTGGACTCAGCCTAGATTTTGTGCTCAAGTCTCTGGAGTGGGGCTTGAACCCACGACCTTCTGACTCAGAGGCGAGAGAGCTCTCCACTGAGACGCGGCTGACACACTTGGTGAGAATCTTAAATTTATTCCTTCCAGTTAATGACTTGCCAAAAGTAGAAATAGTTTTTCCTGATTTATCTTCATCATTTTGAACCCCTTGATCAGATCTCCTCGTAATCATCGAAGGGAAAGCACCCCAGTTTCTCATTTCTCCTGATAACTAAAGCCTCTCATCACTGGGATTATCTTACTGAATCTCGTAAGTACCTTCTCCAGGGCTCTGACATTCTTCCTAAAGTGCCAAAAACTGGGCACAATCGCACCAATATTTCTGGGCACAGAAGCAGTTCAGCACATCTAAAGTGACTGGCAGCACCGGTAATTGGAGCCGTTGCTCATTAGTCTGGGGGTCTGCACCCTGTAGAGGTGGTGGGGCTCCTGCCCATTGAAAGGAGAGGAATTCTGCACTCTGCCCTCACCCGCAGGATATAAGTTGCATTAAAGGCCAAACTTCCTGGAAGGGAGCACTTGGTTTAGAGGTGATCGTTGGGCCTAGTTGTGGTCATGATCTGGACGGTGGACCCTGTGTCTGATGGAAAGTATACCAGCTCTGCAATAGTTGATAGTATTGGTGCTAGAAGCAGGACGCTTGCTTTGATAGAGGGAGAGGGGGGAGGTGGGCCCTTCACAACTTAAGGATATCCAAAGCACTTTACAGCCAATTAATTATTTTTGAAGTGTAATCAATGTTGTAATGTAGGAAACGCAGCAGACAATTTGCGCACAGCAAGATCCCACAAACATGACCAATTAATCTGTTTTAGTGATGTTGGTTGAGAGATAAAAATTGGCCAGGACACCAGGAAGAACTCCCCTGCTCTTCTCCGAATAGTGTAGTCGGATCTTTTATGGCCGCCTGAGAGGGCAGACGGGGCCTCACTTAACGTCTCATCCAAAAGACGGCACCTCCGTCGGAGCAGCACTCTCAGTACTGCACTGGAGTGTCAGCCTCGATTATGTGCTCAAGTCCTGAAGTGTGTCACACACTCACAACCATCAAACTCAGAGGCTCCACAGAATCAAGGCTGATACCTTCACCATGGCCACTGATAGTAGTGTGCAAAGCTCAGTGTGAATATCTCAATCCAGAGGGCGTGGACATGGTTACAGAAAAAATTCCACCATCTCATGAGGAGGGCCAAGGCACGTGGGTGACAATTTACCCGCTCCTTTCAGCCGTGCACCAACTGGAACAAGCATCATTGTGGGCATCTCACCCCTTCAATTCTCTTTCTCTGCATTCACTGGCCAAGGAGCGACACCATGTATGTGCCACCACCTCCCTTGCCCACTTGCTCTTCTTCTACACAAGGAGTGCAGGGCAACTCACGCACCCCTCGTCACTGCACCCCATCAATACCTCACACACCCCTCGTCACTGCACCCCATCAGTACCTCACACACCCCTCGTCACTGCACCCCATCAGTACCTCACACACCCCTCGTCACTGCACCCCATCAATACCTCACACACCCCTCGTCACTGCACCCCATCATCACCTCACACACCCCTCGTCACTGCACCCCATCAATATCTCACACACCCCTCGTCACTGCACCCCATCAATACCTCACACACCCCTCGTCACTGCACCCCATCAATACCTCACACACCCCTCGTCACTGCACCCCATCAGTACCTCACACACCCCTCGTCACTGCACCCCATCAATACCTCACACACCCCTCGTCACTGCACCCCATCAGTACCTCACACACCCCTCGTCACTGCACCCCATCAGTACCTCACACACCCCTCGTCACTGCACCCCATCAATACCTCACACACCCCTCGTCACTGCACCCCATCAATACCTCACACACCCCTCGTCACTGCACCCCATCAGTACCTCACACACCCCTCGTCACTGCACCCCATCAATACCTCACACACCCCTCGTCACTGCACCCCATCAGTACCTCACACACCCCTCGTCACTGCGACAGACTTGGTTTATCTCATTTAGTGTTATAGTTGATTTAGTTAACCTCTGTGGAAGGTGGGAGTGGAACTGCTGGGGGTGATTCGAACAGGAAAGCAGGGAGGTCTGTATGTAAAAGGAGCTTTTATCCCACCATCACATTGCAATTCAGACATGAACGACCTTCTGCAGACCCATCCCGGTTGGGTGGTCCATAGAAATGATTGTGGCCGCATGGAGATGAGTTCCCTGGTCTTGGGGACCGGACCCTCTTGGACCAGCCCGGCGACACCCTTTCCCGAAAGAGGCGAAAGGACTGGTTTCGACCACCATCGAATCACTCGTCCAAAAAGGTGCCCTGAGGACCATAGCGTCCAGATATAACTCCCTCACCTGGCCTGTTCCATAGCTGGATGGATGGTGGAGGCTCACTCTGGACTATAGGGAATTAAATAAACACATCCTGGGTGGCTCCAGCTATTGCCTCATTGCCTGAGACGCTCGTAAAGGTATCTGCACATTCGTCCGCCTTCACTGTCTTGGATATTTCGAACAGGTTCTGGTCAATAGATATTTGCATTCACCCTTAAGGCTCAGTGTCCCTGGCGGTGCCTTCCCCAGGGATTCCACAAAGCCCCTCCCATAGTCCACACATTGTTAGGCCAGGCACTGACCCCCCAGGCGATTGTAGAGTGTGTGGGTGACCTGATATTATATACTGAGACTCCAGGGGAGCGCCTCTCCCTCCCGGGAGAGTTACTGAGCTTGTTACATTTAAAAGGACTGAAAGCGAACAGATAGCCCAGAGTGAGGTCTTCTCTCTGGGGCTGAGGGGGAGACAGTTGTGGCGGAGAATAAATCGCAGCTTCACAGGACCTCTTGCTGCCTCCAGTCCTCTCTGGACCTGGTGGGTTATTGCTGGGATTTTATGGAGAGCTCCTGAGAAAGGAGGCGCCGCGGGAGTGGGGTGAGGACCGTACTCGGGAGTGGAGGATGAACAGGAGCGGAGACTCGCTCCAGCCCCCGAGAGAGCGGAGGGGAGGGGGATCTTACCGTCTAGTGGTCGCGACACCCGAAGTCAGTCCGTCGGCCGTCCTGGTGCCGGAAAGAGACGGGAGACGTGACCCGGTGGCCGAACCTTCTCCACCTTCATCACCGGGCTCCATAAAGTGTCCCTTTTGATCTCAGAAACTCCCACAGAACAACTCTCGGAAATCACCAGATCACCGGTCTCTAATGATAGAATTGGAAGGCGGATCCTGGGGTCTTAGGGTTGGAGTATGGGGGGGTCCCCCGGAGTATCCGGCAAAGGGGCTGAGGGAGAGCCACATCTTGCCCCATAGTCGAGCCCCCCGGGGCGGTGGGGTCCTGGTCTTTCAAACCCGGAAAGTCGGCAAAACAGGGTGAGTTTGGAGAAAAAAAGGATTTGTTTCTGCTGCTGGGAACCACTCCCGAAAGCGCCTCTGCTTCCAGTTATTTTTGGGTTCGTCACCACACAAAAAACAAACATGGCAATTGTTAAAGTTAGGGCTCTCCAAAAGGAGGGCAATAGACAGGCTGGCACACTAGCGGGCTCACCCCTCTCCTTCCGGAGAGTGGCACCCAGGTACCCTCTGTTCCCAGGTACCGGTGCACCCTGACCAGTCCCAGGAGTTGCTGGGCCGTAGGGCTCTGCAGGGCTGCAACCCATGGGTGGCAGCTGTCCCATGGTGCCTTTCGTGCTAAAGACCAACTCGGGTTAGAGGTCAGGATCCTGACCCATAATAACCGATGGATTGTGCCCAATGCGCTCTGTCCAGATATAGAGGCACTGGAGAAGGTGCAAAAAAGGTTTAGTAGGATGATACCAGAACTGAGAGATTATACATATCAGGAAAGGCTGAACAGGCTGGGGCTCTTTTCTCTAGAAAAGAGAAGGCTGAGGGGTGACCTGATAGAGGTCTTTAAGATAATGAAAGGGTTTGATAGGGTAGACGTAGAGAAAATGTTTCCACTTGTGGGAAGTCCAAAACTAGAGGTCATCAACATCAGATAGTCACTAATAAATCCAATAGGGAATTCAGGAGAAACTTCTTTACCCAGAGAGTGGTGAGAATGTGGAACTCACCACCACAAGGAGTGGTTGAGGTAAATAGCATAGATGCATTTAAGGGGAAGCTAGATAAACACTTGAGGGACAAAGGAATAGAAGGATATGCTGATGGGGTGAGATGAAGTAGGGAGGGAGGAGGCTCGTGTGGAGCATAAACACCGGCATGTACCTGTTGGGCTGAATGGCCTGTTTCTGTGCTGTAGTTTCCATGTAACTCGATGTAACACCGAAAGGCGGGCAGTCTACAGTCTCGCCTAGAGGCCCACATGTGGTGGCCAAAAATGGCCGATGATATCAGAATTTTAACCGGTCGCTGCCTCATCTGAGCTCAGTATGACCCGGGACCGAAACCTAAGGTCCAGCCCAATACCATTCCTCCCGCATCTAGACCCTGGACCTCCCTCCAGATTGATTATATTGGTCCTTTACCTAGAACCAGTCAGGAAAACCAACACACCCTAGAAGTGGCTGACTGTTTCTCTAAATGGGTGGAGGCTTTTCCCCTTCGCCGCCAGAGGGTGCGGGACATTGTTAGAGTTTTGATTGAACAAATCCTTACACAATGTGAGGAAGGAATCCAGCACCTTTATCCAGCATGCTTTGGGAAAATAGGCTAACTGAGGGCAGCAAGGGCTCATGGGGTTATTTACGGCTAAAAGCTGCAAGCGCTGCTTTTGGAAAACTGCAAACTTGCAGCTTCCAGGGAAAATGGAAGACTTCGTATGTTATCAGCTTCAAGGACTTGTGGTTGTAAGCATCTCTTGTCTGGTGGGTGAGATTATAATATCTCCAGACCCAGTACAGGGAAGATCCAAGGTAAGAATTAGGACAAACATCTCCCTAGCACAGAATGGTAGAAAGGGGGGTTGGGGAACTGTTTAAACCAAATACAGGGTCCAAAGTGGATGACCTCACACTTCCACCTACACTATTTACTGTGCCTCCTAACTTAGTGTCATCGGCAAACTTAGATACACAGCTCTCTATTCCTTCATCCAAGTCATTTATAAATATAGTGAAAAGCAGAGGCCCCAGTACAGATCCCTGGGGGACTCCACTAGTCCCATCCTGCTAATTTGAGTACATCCCCATTATCCACACTCTCTGTCTCTTACCTCCTAACCAATTCCCTACCTATGACAATAGGTTGCCTCTAATTGTGTGCACTCTCATTTTTGTTAACAGTCTCTTACGTGCTTTCTGGGAGTCCATATAAATAACATCCATAGACACTCCCTTATCTACCACATTAGTTACCCTCCTCAAAAAAATCAACTTGGTTCATTAGACATGACTCACCCTTTACAAATCCACACTGACTCTCTCTGATCAGCTCATGTTTATCCAAATGCTCAGTCACTCTGTCCCTAATAACAGATTCTAGTAATTTCCCCACAACAGACATTAAACTAATAGGCCTATAATTTCCTAGTTTATCTCTCTTACCCTTCTTTAATAGTGGAGTGACATTGGCAATTTTCCAATCCAAGGGGACAATTCCTGAATGGAGAATTTTGGAAGATGATGACTAGACCACCTAAAATGTCCTCACCTATTTCTTTTAATACCCTGGGGTGGAAACCATCAGGTCCTGGAGACTTGTCTATCCTTAGTCTCATTATTTTCTCCATTACCATTTTTTAAACTTATTTTAAATCTAGTTAGTTCCTCCCCTTGATTTACTTTTAGTTTTACTTAAATCTGTGGCACTTTGACCAGAAACTTAACTGGACCAGCCATATAAATACTGTGGCTACCAGAGCAGGTCAGAGGCTGGGTATTCTGCGGTGAGTGACTCACCTCCTGACTCCCCAAAGCCTTTCCACCATCTACAAGGCACAAGCCAGGAGTGTGATGGAATACTCTCCACTTGCCTGGATGAGTGCAGCTCCAACAACACTCAAGAAGCTCGACGCAATCCAAGATAAAGCAGCCCGCTTGATTGGCACCCCATCCACCACCCTAAACATTCACTCCCTTCACCACCGGCACACTGTGGCTGCAGTGTGTACCATCCACAGGATGCACTGCAGCAACTCGCCAAGGCTCCTTCGACAGCACCTCCCAAACCCGCGACCTCTACCACCTAGAAGGACAAGAGCAGCAGGTACATGGGAACAACACCACCTGCACGTTCCCCTCCAAGTCACACACCATCCCGACTTGGAAATATATCGCCGTTCCTTCATTGTCGCTGCGTCAAAATCCTGGAACTCCCTTCCTAACAGCACTGTGGGAGCAAGAAGACGGCTCACCACCACCTTCTCAAGGGCAATTAGGGATGGGCAATAAATGCTGGCCTTGCCAGCCATGCCCACATCCCATGAATGAATAAAAAAAACTTTATCCTCATCCTCCATTGTGAAGACTATCATAGACTGGCTACAGCACAGAAGGAGGCCATTCGGTCCATCGAGCCCGTGCCGGCTCTTTGTAAGAGCAATCGAGTTAGTTCCATTCCCTCGCTCTTTCCCTGCAGTCCTGCAAATTTTTTCACTTCAAGTATTTATCCAATTCCTTTTTGAAAGCCACGATTGAATCAGCTTCCACCACCCTTTCAGGCAGTGCATTCCAGATCATAACCACTCGCTGCGTAAAAAGGTTTTTCCTCATGTCGCGTTTGTTTCTTTTGCCAATCACCTTAAATCTGTGTCCTCTGGTTCTTGACCCTTCCACCAATGGGAACAGTTTCTCTTCATTTACTCTATTTAAACCCTTCATGATTTTGAACACCTCTATCAAATCTCCTCTCAACCTTCTCTGTTCTAAGGAGAACAACCCCAGCTTCTCCAGTCTATCCACGTAACTGAAGTCCCTCATCCCTGGAATCATTCTAATAAATCTTTTCTGCTCCCTCTCTAAGGCCTTCACATCCTTCCTGAAGTGTGGTGCCCAGAATTGAACACAAAACTCCTGTTGTGGTCAAACCAGTATTTTATAAAGGTTCAACATAACTTCCTTGCTTTTGTACTCTATGCCTCTATTTATAAAGCCTAGGATCCCGTATGCTTTTTAAACCGCTTTCTCAACCTGTCCTGCCACCTTCAAAGATTTGTGCACATATACCCCCAGGTCTCTCTGTTCCTGCACACCATTTAGAATTGTTCCTTTTAGTTTATATTGTCTCTCCTCATTCTCCCTGTCAAAATGTATCACTTTGCACTTTTCTGCATTAAATTTCATCTGCCATGTGTCCGCCCATTCCACCAGCCTGTCTGTATCCTCTTGAAGTCTATCACTATCCTCCTCACTGTTCACTACACTTCCAAGTTTTGTGTCATCCGCAAATTTGGAAATTGTGCCCCGTACACCCAAGACCAAGTCATTAATATCTATCGAGAAAAGCAGTGGTCCCAGCACTGACCCCTGGGGAACACTGTACACCTCCCTCCGGTCTGAAAAACAACCGTTCACCACTGCTCTCTGTTTCCTGTAATGTCACTTTGTATCCATGCTGCCACTGCCCCTTTTATTCCATTGGGTTCCAATTTTGCTGACAAGCCGATTATGTCAAACGCCTTATGAAACTCCATCTACACAACACCAACAGCACTGCCCTCATCGACCCTCTCTGTTACCTCATTAAAACACTCGAGCAAGTTGGTTAAACACGATTTGCCTTTAACAAATCCATGCTGGCTTTCCCATATCAATCCAGACTTGTTGAAATGACTGTTTTGAAGGTCTAATCTTTCCATTTCTCTCTCTATTGTTTCTCTGTTTATTTCTCTGGTTTCCTGTCTCTAGTTCCGGGTCTCTGTGAGGCGGATCCGACTTTGCTCGTTTCCTGCACCGCCTTAAAATGAAGCGCTGCTTTTAACCGAGTGTCTGTGGGACTGGGAGCCGGGGAGAGGCGGGGACCCCGGGACTGGGAGCCGGGCTGTGAGTGTGGAGAGGCGGGGACCCCGGGACTGGGAGCCGGGCTGTGGGTGTGGAGAGGCGGGGACCCCGGGACTGGGAGCCGGGGAGAGGCGGGGACCCCGGGACTGGGAGCCGGGGAGAGGCGGGGACCCCGGGACTGGGAGCCGGGCTGTGGGTGTGGAGAGGCGGGGACCCCGGGACTGGGAGCCGGGGAGAGGCGGGGACCCGGGAGTCGGGTTTGCTGCATCGCCAGAGGGACGTGGATACTCGAGATGCCTCATTACAAGTACCAGGGGGCACAAGTCAGCTGCCTCTTCAAATATATCCTGTTCGTCCTCAACATCATCTTCTGGGTAAGTCAGTGTGGGTGGTGTGTTTTTATGTTTGTGGGGGTGAAGGGGGGGTGTTTGTGGGTCAGGGGGGTGTTTGTGGGGGTGAAGGGGGGTGTTTGTGGGGGTGAAGGGGGGGTGTTTGTGGGTCAGGGGGGTGTTTGTGGGGGTGAAGGGGGGGTGTTTGTGGGGGTGAAGGGGGGGTGTTTGTGGGGGTGAAGGGGGGGTGTTTGTGGGTCAGGGGGTTGTTTGTGGGGGTGTTTTGGGGGGTTGCTGTAACATCACATTCTGAGGAAATGTTGAAAAGCCTTGTAATGTAACTGGACTGGCAGAAAGCTCTGGTTAAGGTTCCACATGAAAGGCTGCCATACAAAATTAAGGCATTGGATGTTGTGGGTGAAGCTTGGACTTGGAGAAGGGATTGGTGAAAGTGGAGAAGCAGTGAGTAGTCGGGGGATAAAGTACCAGAGATATGAGCAAAACTAAAAATAAATCAAAGGGAGGAACTTACTAGATTTCATATAAGTAAAAGAATGGTAATAGATTAAATAATGAGACTAATGTGACAAATCTCCAGGGCCTGATGGTTCCCACCCCAGGGTATTAAAAGAAGTAGGTGAGGAAATTGTCGATGCTTTAGTCATCATCTTCCAAAACTCTCTCGATTCAGGAATTATCTTGTTGGATTGAAAATGACCAATGTCACTCTTATGAAGGGTGGGAGAGATAAACTAGGAAATGATGGGCCTCTTAGTCTAATGTCTGTTGTGGGGAAATTACTAGAATCTGTTATTAGGGACAGAGTGACTGAGCATTCGGATAAACATGAGCTGATCAGAGAGAGTCAGTGTGGATTTGTAAAGGGTGAGTCGTATCTAATGAACCTCATTGATTTTTTTGAGGCGGTAACTAATGTGGTAGATAAGGGAGTGTCTATGGATGTTATTTATATGGACTCCCAGAAGACATTCGATAAGGTTCCACAGAAGAGACTGTTACCAAAAATGAGAGCACATGGAATTAGAGGAAATCTATTGGCTTGGATAGGGAATTGGTTCAAAGGTAGCAGACAGAGAGTAGGGATAATGGGAATGTACTCCAATTGGCAGGATGTGACTAGTGGAGACCCCCAGGGATCTGTACTGGAGCCTCAGCTTTTCACTGTATTTATAAATGACTTGGATGAAGGAATAGAGAGCTGTGTATCTAAGTTTGCTGATGACACTAAGTTAGGAGGCACAGTAAATAGTGTAGATGGAGCAGAAAGTTGCAAAGGGACTTTGATAGATTAAGTGAGTGGGCAAAACTGTGGCAGATGGAGTTCAATGTGGGGAAGTGTGAGGTCATCCACTTTGGACCTAAGAAAGATCAGAGTATTTTCTAAATGGTGAGAAGCCAGGAACTGTGGGAGAGCAGAGAGATTTAGGGGTCCAAAGTACAGGAATCGCTCATAGGTACAAAAAATAATTAAATAGGCTAATAGAATGTTGGCCTTTATCTCGAGGGCTGAAATACAAAGGGGTGGAAGTTATGTTACAGTTATATAAAGCTCTGGTTAGACCCCATCTGGAGACTGTGTTCAGTTCTGGGCACCGCACCTCAGGAAGGATATATTGGCCTTGGAGGGGGTGCAGCACAGATTCACCAGAATGATACTGGGGCTAAAAGGGTTAAATTATGAGGACGGGTTGCATAGACGAGGCTTGTATTCCCTTGAACATAGAAGATTAAGGGGTGATCTAATTGAGTTGTTTAAGGTGATTAAAAGATTTGTACGGTGGATAGAGAGAAACTATTTCCTTTGGTGGGAGAGTCCGGAACAAGGGGGCATAACCTTAAAATTAGAGCCTGGCCGTTCAGGGGTGATGTCAGGAAACACTTCTTCACACAAAGGGGAGTGGAAATCTGGAACTCTCTCCCCCACCCCCAAAAAAGCTGAGGTTGGTAGATTTTTGTTAGGCAAGGGTATTAAGGGTTACGGAACTAAGGCGGGGAGATGGAGTTAAGATACTGGTCACCCCTTACCCCAGACACGTTAAAAAAAAACAATTTTTTTCAAGTATTTATTCACTTCTCTTCAATTTTATTATGGATTCTGTTTCCACCACTGTTTCTGATCGAACATTCCATATCCTACAATTCCCTGTCAAAACAAAATTCTCCTAATCTCTCCCTTCATTCTTTTAGTCATAATCTTCGATTTATTCCCTCCTGTTACTGACTCACCAAGAGTGGAAATAGTTTTTCCCGATTTACCTTGCCAAACCCTTTATAATTTTTAACACTTTTAGCAGATCTCATCTTAATGTTTGTTCTAATCAAAAGAGCCCATTTTCTCAAGGCTCTCCTTGTAACTGAAGCTTCACGTCCCCGGGATAGTGTAATCAGTGGGTCACACTCTCTCCTCGGAATCAGAAGGTCATGGGTTCAAGTCCCACTCCAGAGACTTGAGCACAAAATCCAGGCTGACACTGCAGGGCAGGACTGAGGGAGTGCTGCACTGTCAGAGGGTCAGGACTGAGGGAGCACTGCACTGTCGGAGGGGCAGTACTGAGGGAGCGCTGCACTGTTGGAGGGGCAGGACTGAGGGAGCACTGCACTGTCGGAGGGGCAGTACTGAGGGAGCGCTGCACTGTTGGAGGGGCAGGACTGAGGGAGCACTGCACTGTCAGAGGGGCAGTACTGAGGGAGCGCTGCACTGTCGGAGGGTCAGGACTGAGGGAGCACTGCACTGTCGGAGGGTCAGGACTGAGGGAGCACTGCACTGTCGGAGGGGCAGGACTGAGGGAGCGCTGCACTGTCGGCGGGGCAGGACCGAGGGAGCGCTGCACTGTCGGAGGGGCAGGACTGAGGGAGCACTGCACTGTCAGAGGGGCAGTACTGAGGGAGCGCTGCACTGTCGGAGGGTCAGGACTGAGGGAGCACTGCACTGTCGGAGGGTCAGGACTGAGGGAGCACTGCACTGTCGGAGGGTCAGTACTGAGGGAGTGCTGCACTGTCGGAGGGTCAGCACTGAGGGAGCGCTGCACTGTCGGAGGGGCAGGACGGAGGGGGCGCTGCACTGTCGGAGGGGCAGTATTTCGGATGAGACATTAAACTGAGGCCCTACGTGTCTCTTCGGGAGGCACTATTTGGAAGCAGAGCAGGGGAGTTCTCCCCGTTGTCCTGGCCAATATTTATCCCTCAACCAACATCACTGAAACAGATTGTTTAGTCATTATGACGTTGCTGTTTGTGGGATCTTGCTGTGCACACATTGGCTGCCGGGTTTCCTACATTACAACAGTGACTATACTTGAAATACTTAATTGGCTGTAAAATGCTTTGGGACATCCTGAGGTCATGAAAGGTGCTAAATAAATGCAAGCCTTTCTATCTTTTAGTGACAGTTCTGCATGCTCTCCATGGCCTTGTCATCCTTCCTCAAGATACTGAGGACTGTTTGCCCCTGTTGCCTGTTAGTGTTTTGTAGATATCACGTGGGGAACCTGCGATCTCAGGGTTCGTCATTCTGATGTGCAGGTCTCATTACAGTCAGTGGAGTCAGTCATCACGGTCAGTAACATCACTGGGGGTCCCTGAGAAACCCACTGGGATCAGAAACGGGACCTGCTTTTGTAAATCCTGTGTATATTTATGCAGATGGATGTATATTTGTTTTCAATAAATGATGGAGCGATACTTGGAGTAAGAGTACATGGGACTTGATCAGGAAGTGAAAAGCAGGCTGTTGAATGGAGTGGGGAGAGTGAGGCACAGTTCTGGGTGCTGAGAACTATCATGGCACCTGTGATTTCCACTTGGTTTCAGCTCACTGCTGGTTTGTGAATTTTATCTATCCTCTCCCAGCAATCAGAAAATAGCAGCTCAGTTACATCCTGGGGCTGTGTCAATTTGTAGGCTGATTTTAAAAGGACTGGATTATCTGCTCCAACAGGTTTGGTAATGGCATTGACGAGTGTCAAAATCGGCAGCTAAACACTACTTGTAAAAGTATTCTTTTTAAAATATTGTCCCCTCCCCCTGAAGGTGCTGATACTTGCTCGACTGTAGAGCCATAGGTGGCACCACCTCCCCTTGACATTCAACGGCATTACCATCACCGAATCCCCCACCATCAACATCCTGGGGGTCGCCATTGACCGGAAACTAAACTGGACCAGCCATATAAATACTGTGGCTACAAGAGCAGGTCAGAGGCTGGGTATTCTGTGGCGAGTGACTCACCTCCTGACTCCCCAAAGCCTTTCCACCATCTACAAGGCACAAATCAGGAGTGTGATGGAATACTCTCCACTTACCTGGATGAGTGCAGCTCCAACAACACTCAAGAAGCTCAACGCCATCCAGGACAAAGCAGCCCACTTGATTGGCACCCCATCCACCACCCTAAACATTCACTCCCTTCACCACCGGCGCACCGTGGCTGCAGTGTGTACCATCCACAGGATGCACTGCAGCAACTCGCCAAGGCTTCTTCGACAGCACCTCCCAAACCCGCGACCTCTACCACCTAGAAGGACAAGGGCAGCAGGCGCATGGGAACAACACCACCTGCACGTTCCCCTCCAAGTCACACACCGTCCCGACTTGGAAATATATCACCGTTCCTTCATCGTCGCTGGGTCAAAATCCTGGAACTCCCTTCCGAACAGCACTGTGGGAGAACCTTCACCACACGGACTGCAGCAGTTCAAGAAGGCGGCTCACCACCACCTTCTCATGGGCAATAGATGCCAGCAACGCCCACATCCCATGAACGAATAATATTTTAAAAAATCTCCAGTATCTCACCGACATTCAGTGACTATTGGTTGTGATGCTCTCCACAGTCCAAGACCAGTCCTGCAATCCAACAGGTGCAATTTGCAGCAGGAATCACTGGGTCACAATCGGGACAAATCCTGGATAACAGCATGGACCCTGCCTGGACCTCCCTTGCTGGTTCACTGATTCCACTTCCTGTGCGGAAGGCCTGATATTCGTAATTCATCCTTTCAACTTGCTCCAATTACCAGTAACAGCCCTGTACCCATCGCCCCCCCCCCTCACCAACACAGTGATACACCTGTAGCCATTGTTTCCACCCCCCCCCCCCCCCCCCCAGTGACGCACCTGTACCCATCGCCATCACCACCCCTGCCCCCCAATGATGACAATGACAACTTGCATTTATATAGCGCCTTTAACATAGTAAAATGTCGCAAGGTGCTTCACAGGAGCGATTTTCAAACAAAATTTGACTCCGAGCCACATGAGATATTAGGACAGGTGACCAAAAGCTTGGTCAAAGAGGTAGGTTTTAAGAAGCATCTTGAAGGAGGAGAGAGATGTTTAGGGAGGGAAGGCGGAGAGGTTTAGGGAGGGAATTTCAGAGCTTGGGGCCTAGGCAGCTGAAGGCACGGCCGCAAATGGTGGAGCGATTAAAATCAGGGATGCGCAAGAGGCAAGAATTGGAGGAGTGCTGAGACCTCAGGGTGGTAGGTCTGGAGGAGGTCATAGAGATAGGGAGGGGCGAGGCCATGGAGGGATTTGAAAACAAGGATGAGAATTTTAAAAATCGAGGCATTTCTGATCCCAGAGCCAATGTAGGTCAGCGCGCACAGGGGTGATGGGTGAACGGGACTTGATGCAAGTTAGGATATGGGCAGCAGAGTTTTGGATGAGCTCAAGCTACAGTAAGAGACCTGTACCCGTCACCTTCGGGTATTATCCAGACTCAGACACAGGAACGTGAGGGGACCAGGACGTAGCATTGGGTGCACACGTTTTTGAACTTCGTACCTGTTAGTGAGGAACGAACTTGGGGAAGACAGAAGATGATTGTGCCCATGACCTCTGACCCCACTGCCTGCCCTGTGTGAGTGACACAAGAGACCCCTTTCCCCAGATGCCCCGCCCTCCAGTGGGTTGAAACCCCACAGTGTGATGCCAGTACCAACCTTGGGTGGTGAAGTTCCCGGGGCTGCTGTTGTATCGGTGCCTTAGCCCAGATAAAATGAACAAGTTGATACCTTTCTTGAAATGGCAGGCAAAAGAATTTTGCATGGATGAATTATTGTTTGTATAAGGGAGCAATGCCACGGGAGGTTCAGTGATGCCACTTCAATGCCCTTGTTTTGAACTATTCTACATAAACCAATTCCCAGGATATTGATTGAGCCAGGGTGAAGTGTGGTAATACCGTGAACCACATACAGACATATCTAGTGTATTTGACCAGTGACTTTAGTACCAATGTAAGATTTGGCCAATACGCGCATAGATAGGTAGAAATGACTTGGTGATTCTATGTGTTGTCGGTATGCATATTCTGCTTTCAGCTTCGGGCGAACACTGTCACTGCTGGATTCAACTGAAGAATTGGGTAGCAGGCTAATGGGATTTTGCTCAGTTTTCAGGATTGGAATAGGCGACTCCCTTACGTTCAGTTTATGTTCTCTATGGCACTGGCAGGATGTCTGATGGTGGCAGCAGGTATCGGCTAGCTGCAATATTGAACAGTTCTGTCTTCCTTTGGTTGCAGTCTGGAGTAATCCTGGGATGGGTTGTTGTACACGGCCGTCTGTCCTTGTTCCTCTGGTCACCTTCTTCCCTTCACTGTTACGCCCGCCTCTCTTTTCCCCCCCCCCCCCTCCCTGCCGATTGCACCTATCCCCAAGAGGGAAGGAGGTGAAAAGCAATATGTACCGAGCCAAGTTGATTTAGTGCGTTAAGCAGGAAGTGTCACGTGACTCTTTATTTCCTGTGGCGCATTGTGTGAGAAGCAGGGCAGGAAGTTCTCAAGTTTAGAAATTAACCTCCCTACTTTGTGCTTTGTACCCAGGGCAGCTGGAGATTCCAGTGATGCTGGCTGCATTACGATCTCATTCCACGTTCTGACCTCCTAAGAACATAAGAAATAGAAACAGGAGTAGGCCAAATGGCCCCTCGCGCCTGCTCCGCCATTCAGTAAGATCATGGCTGATCTTCGACCTCAACTCCACTTTCCTGCCTCATATCCCTTGATTCCCATAGTGTCCAAAAATCCATCGATCTCAGTCTTGAATATACTCAACGATCATCCACAGCCCTCTGGGGTAGAGAATTCCAAAGATTCACAACCCACTGAGTGAAGAAACTTTTCCTCATCTCAGTGTTAAATGGCCGACCCCATATCCTGAGACTATGCCCCCTAGTTCTAGACTCTCCAGCCAGGGGAAACAATCTCTCAGCACCTACCGTGTCAAGCCCGCCAAGAATATTATATGTTTCAATGAGATCGCCTCTCATTCTTCTAAACTCCAGAGAGTACAGGCCCATTCTACTCAGTCTCTCCTCATAGGACAACCCTCTCATCCCAGGACCTCCTGATTATTTACTATGAAATTTATGATGACAGAGGTGAGGGATGTTACTATTTCAGACACCAAGTATCAAGCACTCCAGGGTCAGGTTAGATTCAAAGCAAACGTCCCTTTACTCTGCCCCAGCGACATGTCCCAATCTCAGAAGGCTGCATCAATATGACATTATTCTGCTTCTTCCATCAGCCATTCTGTGGCCTCTGATTGAAACTATAATTAGCATTGAAAGAGGATCATCAGGAGAAGCACAATGATGATAAGTTAGCATGGATCCGTGGGGTTAGATCTTACTTTAAAAAAAACCACAATGATAAAATGTTCATTTGGTTGATCTTTCTTGGCGTGGCACGTGGGAGTCGTGACTAAGTGGGGCTAGAGGGTGGAGGATAATGAGACCGGGGCGGGGGAATGACGGGAACACAGATGTAACTCAGCCTCTTTTTTTAAAGTCCTACCTTCTGTCCTTATTTCTATATAAAACTAAATGGAGGGGAAGAGTGGAGACCAAAATTGAGATGCTGCAGCCCCACCACTGGTGGAATTGCACTGACAAGTTTACATAGGCAGGTTTCATTGTAAATGTGCACGTATGAATTTATAATGGGAAAAATTGATAGCAGGAAATGAGGTTCTGTAAACAGGACGTGTGCAGAGATGTAAGATTGTTGATATTACTAGACAATCTCGCATGGGGTTGCACAGAGAATATGGTCTCTCCAGACTGTCTTTGTGTTACTCTTTCTCTCTCTCTCTCTCTCTCTCTCCTCTTTCAAAATGACGCTGGTCTTAAAGGGTTAAATTATGAGACTAGGTTGCATGAATCTGGCTTGTATTCCTTTGAATTTAGAAAGTTGAGTGGTGATAATTGAGGTATTTAAATTGATAGAGTGATTCACTGGAAGCTATGGAAGCTACATCATTAAATAAATTTAAAACAGAAATAGACAGTTTCCTAGAAGTAAAGGGAATTAGGGGTTACGGGGAGCGGGCAGGAAATTGGACATGAATTTAGATTTGAGGTTAGGATCAGATCAGCCATGATCTTATTGAATGGCGGAGCAGGCTCGAGGGGCCGATTGGCCTACTCCTGCTCCTATTTCTTATGTTCATTAGGGTAGATAGAGAAACTATTTCCTCTGGTGGGAAGAGTCCAGAACAAGGGGACATAACCTAGGCTATTCAGGAGTGAAATCGGGAAGCACTTTTTCACACACAGGGTGGTGGAAATTTGGAACTCTTCCCCCAAAAGGCTGTGTATGCTGGGGGTCAATTGGAGCTTCTAGGACTGAGACCGATAGATTTTTTTTTTGTTGGGTGAGGGTATCAAGGGATATGGAGCAAAGGCGGGTAAATGGAGTTGAGGTACAGATCAGCCAGGATCTGATTGAATGGCGGAACAGGCCCGAGGGGCTGAATGGCTCCTGTTCCTATGTTTCCTTTCGGGTGGGAGATGTTGAGTGGTATAGCAGGGAAAAGAGCTGCCAATGGCTACATGCTGCATTTACATTGAACGTCCAGCACAGAAACAGGCCATTCGGCCCAACTGGTCTATGCCGGTGTTTATGCTCCACACGAGCCTCCTCCCTCCCCTATCATCATATCCTCCTATTCCTTTCTCTGTCATGTGTTTATCTGGCTTCCCCTGAAATGTACCTGTGCTTTAGCTGAGCTGGGAGTGGCTGCTGTAAACACTGGGTCCTGAAAGTAGAAAAGCATTCCATTCCCATGCAGATATCTTAAACTGTCATAAACAAAAAAAGTTCACCAAAGAAAGATTTTTTTTTGAACAAGCTGCAGCCAACAGAAAATTTGATCCATTTTTGTCAAACTGTTCACTTCTAGGTACTAAATTACTGACCATGTGACCTGCTTTACTAACTTCCAAAACACCTCCCAGAAAGAGACCGAAGACCAACACAGGAGGGGAGATCAGCGAACAGCAACCTCCCAATCCCACCGAGCAGCATCATTATTCAATGTAGGCGGCAGGGGTCTTAACCAAGTCTAAACAAATGGCTTCAACTCTTCAGTACATACTCTTATCAGCTTACACACAGCCATGGGAACAAACCTAACTACCAATGTGCTCGTCCCAAAGAGCTGTGATATCAAAGTACACAATGATGTCACAAAATACACATCTGTATGTAAACCCTTGAAAACTTAAATGAAGTGTTGGGGGGCTGGGGTGAGACCGGCCCGGTGAAGGGGAGGGGGAGGTGAGACCGGCCGGGGGAGTGGGAGGGGGAGGGGTGGGGGGGTGAGTCCGGCCCGGTGATGGTGGGGTGGGGTGGGGGGAGTCCAGTTTTTGGTGTTGAGTGAATCTTCTCAGGCCGCAGCTGGAGACGGTGAAAAGGGATCCCGTGCTCACTGAGTTATTTGCTGAGAACGTGTGTGAAAACAGCAGGGTTCCAGCATCAGATTCAAAGGAATCTGAAGAAAAGTTTGTTTTTAAGTTCACTTCCTTTATTCCAAGGACTGACCATGACTCTTTCCTGCAGAGTATTTCCTCTCTGTGCTTGAATAAACTTTCTCTCAATACTGTTCCAATTTTGCTAACACTCGAAGGGCAGATATGTTATGATGAAGGATGGGTCTTATTTAAACAGCTCGAAGATTCTCCCTACCAATTAGAGAAAAGTCCTTTTTTTTACTCCTCCTTCCACTCGGAAGGTATTGGTTCTCGTGGCTGGCTCCCGCCGGGGCGCGGGCCCACGGGCGCTGGCTCTCATAGTTACTACAGCACAGAAACAGGCCATTCGGCCCAACTTGTCTATGCCAGCTTTTATGCTCCACACGAGCCTCCTCCCACCCCTCTTTATCTAACCCCATCAGCGTACCCTTCTATTCCTTTCTCCCTCATGTCCTTAAAGGCATCTACGCTATTTATCTCAACTACTCCATGTCGTAGGAAGTTCCACATTCTCACCACTATTTGGGTAAAGAAGATACATCTGAATTCCCTATTGAATTTATTAGTAACTATTTTATATTTAAAACCTCTAGTTTTGGACTCCCCCACAAGTGGAAACATTTTCTCTACGTCTACCCTGTCAAACCCTTTTGTGATGAGAGGTTGTTTCCACTGGCTGGAGAATCTAGAACTAGGGGGCATAGTCTCAGAATAAGGGATCGGCCATATAGGACTGAGATGAGGAGGGAGAAATTTCTTTAGAATTCTCTACCCCAGAGGGATGTGGATGTGAAGTTGAGTATATTCAAGGCTGAGATCGATAGATTTAGACACTAAGGGAATCAAGGGATATGGGGATCGGGCGGGAAAGTGGAGTTGAGGTTAAAGATCTGATTGAATGATGGAGCAGGCTCGAGGGGCCGTATGATCTGCTCCTGCTCCTATTTCTTATGTTCTTATTATCTTAAAGACCTCTATCAGGTCTGTGGAACAGTACCCCAGTGAGAGTCAGTGTCTATGAGCCTTCTAGAGAAAAGAATCCCAGCCTGATAAGTATATCCTCTCCGTTCTGGTAACATCCTTGTGAATCATTTTTGCACCTTCTCCAGTGCCTCTATATCCTTTTTATAATACGGAGACCAGAACTGTGCACAGTACTCCAAGTGTGGTCTAACCAAGGTTCTAACATAACTCGTCTGCTTTTCAATTCGATCCCTTTAAAAATGAACCCCAGTGCTTGGTTTGCTTTTTTTATGGCCTTATTAACCTGCATCACTACTTTGTGATTTGTGTATCTGTACCCCCAGATCCCTTTTGAGTCTCTAGCCCATTTAGACTCTTATTATCTAAGTAGTATGTGGCCCCCTCATTCTTCTTACCAAAATGCACCACCTCGTACTTATCTATATTAAAATTAATTTTTCATTTGCCATTTACACGCCCATTCTGCAAGTTTATTAATATCTTCCTGTATTTTGTCGCGTTCTTCCTTTTCCATTAACTACACCTCCGAATTCGGTGTCGTCCGCAAATTTTGAGATTGTATTTCCAATTTGAAACCATTAATGTAAATTGTGAACAACAGTGGTCCCAGCACCGATCCCTGTGGAACACCACTTCCCATCTTTTGCCAGTCTGAGTAACTACCTTTAACCCCTACTTTCTGTTTTGTAGCCAACTTGCTATCCATTCTGCTACCTGTCCCCTGACTCCACATGCTCTAACCTTAGTCATGAGTGTACAATGTGGTACCATTATCGAAGGCCTTTTGAAAATCCAAATATATTACATCTACTACATTACCCTTGTCTACTCTTTCTTTTACATCTTCAAGGAATTCAATAAGGTCGGTCAAGCATGTCTTTCCTTTCTGAAATCCGTGCTGACTTTTCTTTATTATATTTTCGATTTCTAGATTTTTTTTAATTACACCTTTGAGTAAAGATTCCATTATCTTTCCTATCACCAACGTTAATCTAATTGGTCTAGAGTTCCCTGGACTTGTTCTATCTCCTTTTTAATTACAGGAATCACATTACCTGTTCACCAGTCCTCTGGCACTATTCCCTTTTCTAATGAATTTTTATATATATGTAATTGTGCCTCTGCTATCTCTTCCCTAACTTCTTTTAATATGCACGGATACATTCCATCCTGGGGTTTTATCCTCTCTAAATTTGATTAGTTTATCAATTATCTCCCCCCCCCCCCCCCCCCCTTTCCATCTTAAATATCTTTATATCTTTTTTGAGCTCTTCTTCTAATCTCATGCCCACCTTGTCAGTCTCCCTGGTAAATACTGAGACAAAGTCATTATTTAATATTTCTGCCATTTCACTGTCATTACCTGTGAGTTTATCGTGTGGATCCCTTAGTGGCCCTATCCCTATCCTGATTTGTCTTTCAATATTTGTGTCTGTAGAATACTTTACTATTTTTATATTCCTTGATAATTTAGTTTCATAATGCCTCTTTGCTTTCCTAATTTTTTTTAACTTCTTTCCTAGCCTTTTGTCATCCTCTCCTTTTTATTGTCTATGTATTTAGTGTATGCCTTTTTCTTTAATTTCAATTTTACCCTTATCTTAGAATCATAGAATGGTTACAGGATAGAAGGAGGTCATTTGGCCCATCAAGCCCATGCCGGCTCTTTGTAAGAGCAATCCAGTTATTCCCATTCCCCCACTCTTTCCCTGTAGCCCTGCAAATTTTTTCCCATGAAGTATTTATCCAATTCCTTTTTGAAAGCCACAATTGAATCTGCTTCCACCACCCTTTTAGGCAGCGCATTCCAGATCATAACCACTCGCTGCGTAAAAACGTTTTTCCTCATGTCGCCTTTGGTACTTTTTCCAATCACCTTAAATCTGTGTCCTCTGGTCCGCGACCCTTCCACCAATGGGGACAGTTTCTCTTTATTTACGTTATCTAAACCCTTCATGATTTTGAACACCTCTATCAAATCTCCTTTCAACCTTCTCTGTTCCAAGGAGAACAACTCCAGCTTCTCCAGTCGATCCACATAACTGAAGTCCCTCATCCCTGGAATCATTCTAGTAAATCTGTTCTGCACCCTCTCTAAGGCCTTCACATCCTTCCTAATCCACATCTCTTTATCCATCCATGGAGTTTCATTATTGGCTAGTTTGTTCTTGCTTTTTAGAGGAATATATTTCTCCTGAATGCTATTGATCTCTGTTTTAAATATTTCCCACTGCTGTTCTATCTCTTTGTCAATTTTTTTTTCCAGTTTATTTTCCCTAGTTCTAGTCTCATCCCCTCAAAATTAACTTTTTTCCAATCTATTACTTTGGTCTTTCTTTCTCAATCATTATTTTAAACCTTATTATGTGATCGCTATTACCTAGATGTTCCCCTATACTTACTTCTCTTATCTGCTCTGGTTCATTTCCCATTACTAGATCCAGAAGTGGTTCCTCTCTTGCTGGGCTTCTTATGTGCTGGATAAGAAAGGAGTAAAAACTCCATTCCCCATTCCCCTTTCCTTACCCCTTCTTGCCAGTTTATTTGGGGGTGGTTGAAATCTCCCATGATTATTATTCGATGTCTTTTACCCATTTCATAGATTTGCCCACATATTTCATCCTCCAGATCCCTCCCACTATTAGGTGGTCTGTAGAATATGCTTTTTATATGCTGTTAATAACGTGATCGATCCCTTCTTATCCTTTGTCTCAATCCAAATGGATTCTGTGTCTATCTAAATATTACTTATGTCCCTTTTTTCTACTTCCATTATATTATCTCTAATTAGTACAGTTACTCCACCCCCTTCCTTCCCTATCCTTTCTAAATACAATATTTCACTGCCAGTCCTGTTCTTTACGTAGCCATGTTTCAGTTATCCTTACTACACCTGGCTCCTCACCACAGATTATTGCCTCCCGTTCTCTCAATTTTTGTTTCAGATGCTGTGCACATTGCTGTACAGGCAATTTAATTTGTTTTTATTAATTGTTCCACTCAGTTTATTTTTGTCATTTTGTACTCATGTTCTATAACTGTATTTGTTCTCTGACCATTTATGTTTCCCTTGTTCTTTACCTTGGGCTGACCTTTATTACCATCTCCTATTTCTTTTATCTTCAGGCTTATGTTATTTTCACCAGATCCCTCCCCCCCCCCCCCCCCCCCATCTTAAAGTCCTATCGACTGCCCTATTTATCCTTTCCGCTCGGACTCTGGTCCCATTCCGGTTCAGGTGGAGCCTGTCCCAGGGGTACAGCTCCTTCCTGTCCCAGTACTGGTGCCAGTGTCCCATGAAATGGAACCTCTCTTTCCCACATCAGTCTCACAGCCACACATTCACCTTCCTGATCCGTCTATCCCGATACCAATTAGCATGTGGCTCTGGAAGTAATCCCGAGATTACCACCCCTGAGGTCCTGCTTTTTAATTCAGTTCCTAACTTCTGATAATCCCTTAGCAGGACCCCCCCTCCCTTTTCTTCACTATGTCATTGGTCCCGATATGGACCACAACAACTGGATCCTCCCCCTCCCTTTCCAAGTTCTTCTCAAGTTGCACCAAGAAATTCTTTTACCTTTGCACCAGGTAGGCAACACGCCCTCCTGGACCCTCGATCGCGACTGCAGAGGACGCTATCTATCCCCCTAATTATCGAATCCCCTAGGACTACAACCTTTCTATTCTGCTCTTTCCCCCCCTATCCCTTCTTGGACTGCCTCCTGCTCCATGGTGCCACGGTTAGCATTCTGGCTGTCCATCCTGCAGCCTGCATCCTTATCCAACCAGGGATCAGGCTATTTTAGATCTGGCCTTGAGAAATGAAACCGGGTTAATTAGTAATCTCACAGTAAAGGATCCTCTGGGGAAGAGTCATCATAATATGATAGAATTTCACATTGAGTTTGAGAGTGATATACTTAAGTCCGAAACTAGAGACTTAAACTTAAATAAAGCCAATTACATATGTATAAGGGGCGAGTTGGGAAATTAGATTAAAAGCTATGACGGTAGATAAACAATGGCAGACATTTAAAGAATTATTTCATAATTCTCAATGAATATACATTCCATTGAGAAATAAAAATTCCACAGGAAAAGCGATCCATCCATGGCTAACTAAAGAAGTTAAGGATAGTATTAGATTAAAAGAAGAGGCTTATAATGTTGTGAAGAATAATAGTAAGCCTGAGGATTGGGAGAGTTTCAGAAACCTGCAAAGGATAAGCAAAAAATTGATAAGGGAGAAAATAGAATATGAGAGTAAACTCGCAAGAAATATAAAAACAGATTGGAAGAGTTTCTACAAGTTTGTAAAAAGGAAGAGATTAGTGAAAGTAAACATTGGTCCCCTGGAGGCTGAGACAGGGGAAATTATAATGGGGAATCAGGAAATGGCAGAGACATTAAACAAATATTTTGTATCTGTCTTCGCAGTAGAAGACACAAAAAGCATACCAGAAATAGTCGGAAACCAAGGGGCTAATGAGAGTGAGGAACTTAAAGTAATTAATATCAGTCGAGGAAAAAGTAATGGAGAAATTAATGGGACTAAAAGCCAACAAATCCCCTGGACCTGATGGCCTACATCCCAGGGTTCTAAAAGAGGTGGCTGCAGAGATAGTGGATGCATTGGTTTTGATCTTCCAAAATTCCCTAGATTCTAGAACATTTTCAGTGGACTGGAAGGTAACAAATGTAACCCCGCTATTCAAGAAAGGAGGGAGAGAGAAAACAGGGAACTGCAGGCCAGTTAGCCTGACATCAGTCGGCGGGAAAATGCTGGAATCCATTATTAAGGAAATGGTAACAGGGCACCTAGAAAATCATAATATGATTAGGCAGAGTCAACACAGTTTTATGAAAGGGAAATCCTGTTTAACAAATTTATTAAAGTTCTTTGAGCATGTAACTAGCAGGGTAGATAAAGGGGAAACAGTGGGTGTAGTACACTTGGATTTCCAAAAGTCATTCGATAAGGTGCCACACAAAAGGTTGTTGCACAAGATAAGGGCTCATAGGGTTGGGGATAATATATTAGCATGGATAGAGGATTGGTTAACGGACAGAAAACAGAGTGTAGGGATAAACAGGTCATTTTCAGGTTGACAGGCTGTAACTAGTGGGGTGCCGCAAGGATCAGTGCTTGGGCCTCAGCTATTTACAATCTATATTAATGACTTAGATGAAGGGACCGAGTGTAATGCATCCAAGTTTGCTGATGATCCAAAGCGAGGTGGGAAAGCAACCTAGGGCCCCATGCCCCCCACCCCCGGGGTGGAGTTCCACGGGCGCCGACTGACTCCATGCAATTCAGTTATTTAAAAAGTACTTTGTATCGGTCTTTACTAAAAAGAAGGATATCCAAAGGAGGTGAATCCTGAGGTGGTTGAGAATGAGATGTGCGGTATTATGATGGATAAAAGGAACGTTTTAGTAAGTTAGTTAAACTAAAGGAAGACAAAAAGCCTGAGCCCAACGGGATGCATCCTACGATCCTGAAGGAGGGGATTGCTGAGGTGCTAGATTTTCTAACACAAAAGCAAAATACTGCGGAAGCTGGAAATCTGAAATAAAAACAGGAAATGCTGGAAATACTCAACAATTCAGGCAGCATCTGTGGAGCAAGAAACGGAGTTAATGTTTCAGGTCGATGTCATTTCATCTGAACGGTTCAATGAGTTCTGACGAAAGGCCTGAACTGTATTTAGGTAATGGGAAAATAGTTCAAAATAGCCAGCATGGATTTCAAAAGGAACGATTGTGCTCGATAATCTGATAAAATTCTTTGAGCAGGTAACAGACGTGGTAGATGGGGAAATGCAGTGGATGGAGTGTACATGGACTCTAGGAAAGCCTTTAACAAGGTTCCACATGGGAGATTACTAGAGAAGATTAAGGGGTATGGAATTAATGAGAGGATAGCAAGCTGGATGAAAAATTAGTTAGAAGGAAGAAAGCAGTAGGAGTTAGGGGCAGTTTCTCCGAGTGGTTGGAAGTGGGTAGTGGTGTCCCACAGTCTGGGGCCACTTCTGTTCACTGTGTACATCGATGATCTGGATATAGGTCTAGAGGGAATTGTTTCAAAACTTGTGGATGAGACCAAAATAGGAGGTATTGTTAATTCTTTAGAAGACTAAAGGAAGCTGCAAAGGGATATTAATAATAAGGTGGGGGAATGGGCTAAAATGTGGCAGATGGAATTCAATGTCAGTAAGTTGGAGGTGATGCATTTATAAATGTAAAAGCAGTAATGATACTGTGAATGAAGTCGATTCAGTGCTGGGGAAGAGCAGGGGGATAGAATAGAAAAGCCAAGAGCTAGTGATGAGATTTGTATAAAACCGTAATAGGACCTCAGTTGGAGTGCTGTGTGCAGCATTGGGCTTCAGACTATTGGAAGGATTTTGAGGCTTGAGATGGTTCAACACAGATTCACTAGGAAGCTGCCTGGAATGAGGAAATAGAAATACAAAGACTTGAAAAAGTGGGATTTTTTTTCATTAGAATAGGGCAGATTATGGGGTGATGTGATAGAAGTGTTTATAATTATGAAAGGATGGATAGAATCAGAATGTTTCCAATTGTTGAGGGTCTAGAACGAGGGGCCAAAGATACAAGATTAAATGTAAGAGATTTAGAACAGAGAGCAGGAGAAACTTCTTCACACAGAGAGAGCTGTGAGGCGTGGAATTCACTTCCAGAGTTAGTGATTGAGGCAGAAACTACATCCACCGATCCAATCCAATCCAATCCAATCTTGAATGTTGATAAAGGAGAAGGAGTTGAGGCATTTGGGAACAGGGTGGCTAAGTGTGATTCAGATTTGCTTGTGTGGAGGATAACTTGATCTGGACTGGCTGAGTTGAATGGTCTGTTTCTGGGTGTGGGTTTGAGCCTCCCTGATTTCACACTCTGTTCAGCCATCTTGCTTGCATCACGGAAGTGCCACAGTCAGAATCATTAATGACGTCCTCGATGTTTGTGACTACAGTGCATCATCTCTCTTTATCCTTGTTGCAGCCTTCTCCATGGTCCAACTGCTGATACCAATTCACCATCTCCTCTGAGACTGCTCTCTCTCCCACCCTTACCTGTCCCAACTTACCCACAATGGCTTCTCCTCCTGCACCCACACCAAGGCACACCCTGGCCTCTTCTATTCCTTGTCTAAGTGCAGGTCCTTCCACCCGTACCTTTAGTGGCAACATCTCAACCTCCCCACTGCTGCCCTCGACCCTTGCTGTGCTTGTCTGGCAGTGGCTCGTGAATCAGCCAGAACTAACTTCAGTAACACTTTGCTAACCCCAAAACCAAACTGTTTCACTCCTGCCACAAACTTTGCACCCCTCCCCCCGACTGCTTGTTCCCAATCCCTCAAAGGATTGACTTCGCAATCTGCATTTGTACTTAAAAATCCCTTCACGCCCTCTGCCCCCTCCGTCGGCCCTGTGTCCCAGCTCTCACTCTCTTCACTCTTCTGACTCCGGCCTATTTGTTGTCCTCTTCCTCCTGCACAGGCATCAGTGGCAGAGCCTTCAGCCAATAGGGGCTGTACTCTGGAATTCTCTTCCTAATTCCCGCTGTTTACTATATTTCACTCCATTGTCCATTGTTTTCAAATCCTGTCACTTTGAGAAGCCTACAATCACATCTCCTGAATGTTTTGTTTTCCTTTCTCTTAATTTGTTGTCGGGTTAAGGGCATCACTGGCAAGGCCGGCATTTATTGCCCATCCCCAGTTGCCCCTTGAGAAGGTGGTGGGGAGCCGCTTTCTTGAACCGCTGCAGTCCGTGTGGTGAAAGTTCTCCCTCAGTGCTGTTAGGAAGGGAGTTCCAGGATTTTGACCCAGTGACTATGAAGGAACGGCTGATATATTTCCAAGTCGGGATGGTGTGTGACTTGGTGGGGAAGGTGCAGGTGATGGTGTTCCCATAACATTGCTGCTCTTGTCCTTCTTGGTGGTGGAGGTTGTAAGGAAGGGAGGTGCTGTTGAGGAAGTGTTGGCGAGTTGCTGCAGTGCGTCCTGTAGATCGTACACACTGCAGCCGTGGGGTGGGGTATTAGGTCCAGTGCCAGGGGCATTGATCTTTCCTGGATAGTGTTAAGCTTCTTGTGTTTGTTGTGGCTGCACCTGTCCAGGTGACTATCCATCACTCTCCTGTCTTGAGCCCTGTAGATAGCTGAGGCTTTGAGGAGTCAGGAGGTGAGCCCCTCGTTACAGAGTACAATAAGGCTGGTCTAGCTGTGCTGGTGATGTTGATAGTGGGAGACTCTGATGGTGGTGCTGTTAAAGGTCAGGGGGAGATGGCTTGGCTCTCTTGTTCGAGATGGTGATTACCTGGCATATATGTGGCATGAATGTTACCTGCCAATTGTCAGCCCAAGTCCGGATGTTGTCCAGGTCCTGCTGTCGGCTGGTGTGGACTGTTTTATTATCAGAGGAGTTGTGAATGGAGCTGAGCACTGGAATTGTTAAACACTGGCCCTACTCCTGACCTTATGATGGAGGGAAGGTCATTGATGAAGCAGCTGGAGATGGTTGGGCCTAGGACGCTGCTGCCCTGAGAAATTCCTGGGGCTGAGATTGGCCTCCAATATCCACAACCATCTTCCTGTGTGACCAAGCTGCCGTGGGAAGTTCTGTAAGTTAAAGATGGGGACTAGGTTATTGTATCAGTAGTGACATCTGCTTTCAAACGGCCTCGCTGGTTGGGAAGAGCCATCTGTATCTGTGGAGTGTTCACCACTGGCATGTGCTGGTGTTATTAACTAGTGACTAGACGCTGGCCACAATAAATCCTGATCAGATCCCTGAGTCAGAGCCTCTCCTCGCAGCCCACAGACTTCCTGCTGGAGAGTGGCCAGAGTCATTGCAAACTCCAACTCACTATTTCGATACATGATTTCGACACCAGTTGCTGCACTGAGTGAATGACTTTGGGGTCGTCTTAAAGATAGTTTCAAACACATCCCCAGTCACTGAAAACGCGGTACAATTGCTCCACATCCGCACAACAATCAGGGCTGATCTGCACA
Organism: Heptranchias perlo; assembly: GCF_035084215.1. Taxonomy (NCBI): domain Eukaryota; kingdom Metazoa; phylum Chordata; class Chondrichthyes; order Hexanchiformes; family Hexanchidae; genus Heptranchias; species Heptranchias perlo. The sequence continues at coordinate 24,384,671 of NC_090360.1, forward strand.
CAGTCCTGGGCAATGTGTTCTGCAACACCCAGGTGGGGAGGAAATGCAGTTTGAGTCAGTGTCTGCACAGTGCTCTGAGATGAGCCGTGTTCTGCACCCGGTCAGGGATCATAAACCACAGGCTAGGTTATCACTGCCTGCATTGTGATTAGGTATGGCCAGGTCTGGCTGAACACCTACATTGGTTTAGAATCACAAACCCTCTGCCCTGAGGCTATGATCTCTCGCACGCTGACACACACAGAAATCTAACAGGATGTGCTATTTGCCAAGTTCTGTTTTCGTCACAAGGCTCTAACTCCAGGTGATATCGATAAGGATTAAAACAACAAATTACTTTTCCCTCCTGATAACAGAAAGCACTTTGAGCCTCAGCCAACATGGGAGCAGACCCTTCCGGAAAAGGCAGAACACATTCTACAGGGACCTCTGGGAATGTGTCTAAGTGAAGCCAGACATTAGCTGTGAATAGTTTGCTTTTGCTCTTCCTGTATCCTGCTGGACCTGCGGATTGGGGACCTGCGGATTGGGGACCTGTAGCAGGGAACCCGGGAGATCTCTGCTCATTCATAAAATTGACCATTGATGAAGGATTATATTTCATGCAATTATTAGCGATCATAACAAATCTTCAAAGGCTTTTTTAAAAAAAATTTGCAAAACGTTCACAAGTATAAAAAGAGCTTCATGGTCGTGCAGTTTGTGTGTGAACTCCAACATTGTGTCTACAGAAAAAAGACAAAGAAAGAAATTGCATTTATATAGTGCCTTTCCAAACCTGGGGACGTCCCAAAGCGTTTCACAGACAATGAAGTACTTTTAAAGTGTAGTCACTGTTGTAATGTAGGAAACATAGCAAGCTCCCACAAACAGCAATGTGATAATGACCAGATAATCTGATTTTGCTTTTGTGTATTTTTTTATTCGTTCATGGGATGTGGGCGTCGCTGGCAAGGCCGGCATTTATTGCCCATCCATAGTTGCCCTTGAGAAGGTGGTGGTGAGCCGCCTTCTTGAACCGCTGCAGTCCATGTAGGAACATAGGAACATAGGAATAGGAGTAGGCCATTCAGCCCCTCGTGCCTTCTCCGCCATTTGATAAGATCATGGCTGATCTGTGATCTAACTCCGTATTTTGGCCCATATCCCTTAATACCTTTGGTTGCCAAAAAGCTATCTATCTCCGATTTAAATTTAGCAATTGAGCTAGTATCAATTGCCGTTTGCGGAAGAGAGTTCCAAACTTCTACCACCCTTTGTGTGTCGAAATGTTTTCTAATCTCGCTCCTGAAAGGTCTGGCTCTAATTTTTAGACTGTGCCCCCTACTCCTAAAATCCCCAACCAGTGGAAATAGTTTCTCTCTATCCACCCTATCTGTTCCCCTTAATATCTTATAAACTTCGATCAGATCACCCCTTAACCTTCGAAACTCCAGAGAATACAACCCCAATTTGTATAATCTCTCCTCGTAACTTAACCCTTGAAGTCCGGGTATCATTCTAGTAAACCTACGCTGCACTCCCTCCAAGGCCAATATGTCCTTCCGAAGGTACGGTGCCCAGAACTGCTCACAGTACTCCTGGTGCGGTCTAACCAGGGTTTTGTATAGCTGCAACATAACTTCTGCCCCCTTGTACTCTCGTCCTCTAGATATAAAGGCCAACATTCCATTTGCCTTGTTGTTAATTTTCTGCACCTGTTCATTACACTTCAATGATCTATGTACCTGAACCCCTAAGTCCCTTTGGACATCCACTGTTTTTAACTTTTTACCATTTAGAAAGTACCCTGTTCTATCCTTTTTTGATCCAAAGTGGATGACCTCACATTTGTCTACATTGAATTCCATTTGCCACAGTTTTGCCCATTCACCTAATCTACCAATATCGCTTTGTAATTTTATGTTTTCATCTACACTGCTTACAATGCCACCAATCTTTGTGTCATCGGCAAACTTAGATATGAGATTTTCTATGCCTTCATCTAAGTCATTAATAAATATTGTGAATAATTGAGGCCCCAAGACAGATCCCTACGGGACTCCACTAGTCACATCCTGCCAATGTGAGTACCTTCCCATTATCCCTATTCTCTGTCACCTTTCACTCAGCCAACTTCCTAACCAAGTCCATACTTTTCCCTCGATTCCATGGGCTTCTATCTTATCAAATGCCTTCTGGAAGTCCATATAAATAACATCCATTGACATTCCCCTGTCCACTACTTTAGTCACCTCTTCAAAAAATTCAATCAGGTTTGTCAGGCACGACCTACCTTTCACAAATCCATGCTGGCTCTCTCTGATTAACTGAAAATTCTCGAGGTGTTCAGTCACCCTATCCTTAATTATAGACTCCAGCATTTTCCCCACAACAGATGTTAGGCTAACTGGTCTATAATTCCCTGGTTTCTCTCTCTCTCTCCTTTCTTAAAAAGCGGAGTGACGTGCAATTTTCCAATCTAGTGGGACAGTTCCTGAATCTAGAGAACTTTGAAAGATTATAGTTAGGGCATCTGCAATGTGCTCACCTACTTCCTTTAAAACCCTGGGATGGAAACCATCTGGTCCTGGGGATTTGTCACTCTTTAGTGCTATTATTTTCTTCATTACTGTTGCTTTACTTATGTTAATTTTATCGAGTCCCTGTCCCCGATTCAATATAAGTTTTCTTAGGATTTCCGGCATGCTATCCTCTTTTTTTTCGACTGTAAATACTGACGCAAAATAATCATTCAACATGTCCGCCATTTCCCCATTGTCAATAACAATATCCCCACTTTCAGTTTTTAAGGGGCCAACACTGCCCCTGACCACCCTCTTATTCCTAATATAACTATAAAAGTTCTTCGTATTGGTTTTGATATCCCTTGCGAGTTTCTTTTCATACTCTCTTTTTGTAGCCCTTACTATCTGTTTTGTGACCCTTTGTTGATCTTTGTATCTTTCCCATTCGCCAGGATCTGTGCCATTTTTTGCCTTTTTGTATGCCCTTTCCTTATGTCTTATACTGTCCCTTACCTCTTTAGTTGTCCATGGCTGTTTTTTTTGGCAAGTAGAGTTCTTGCCCCTCAGGGGTATAAACCGATTCTGTATCACGTTAAATGTTTCTTTAAACATTTCCCACTGATCATCAGTTGTTTTACCCATTAACAGATTTGCCCAGTTTACTGTGGACAGTCTCTGTCTCATCCCATTGAAGTCGGCCTTGCCCAAGTCTAGAATCTTAGCTGCTGATTCACTTTTTTCCCCTTCAAACACTACATTGAACTTGATCATGTTATGATCACTATTGGATAGATGTTCACGCACAGTTAAGCCGTTAACTAAATCTGGTTCATTACTCATTACTAAATCATAGTCCAGCAATTTTATTTTAAATTCACAAGCTTTCGGAGGCTACCTCCTTCCTCAGGTGAACGAGGTGAACATCGTTCACCTGAGGAAGGAGGTAGCCTCCGAAAGCTTGTGAATTTAAAATAAAATTGCTGGACTATAACTTGGTGTTGTAAAATTGTTTACAATTGTCAACCCCAGTCCATCACCGGCATCGCCACATCATTACTAAATCTAGTATGGCTTGCCCCCTTGTTGCCTCTAGGACATACTGCTGCAGAAAACTATCCCGGACACACTCAAGAAATTCACTACCTTTCTGACAGTTGCTAGTCTGCTTTCCCCAATCTATGTGAAGGTTAAAGTCCCCCATTAAGACCACTATGCCTTTCTTACATGCTTGTCTAATCTCTGCATTTATACAATCTAGCACTTCAGAGCTGCTGCCAGGGGTCCTATACACAACTCCCACTATAGTCTTAGATCTTTTCCTATTTCTCAATTCAACCCATAAAGTCTCTGTTGGCTGCTTACCTCTCATTATATCCCCCTTTATCATTGAAGTGATTTCATCTCTAATCACTAAGGCTACTCCTCCCCCTCTTCCATTTTCCCTATCTCTCCTGTAGACCTTATAACCTGGTATATTTAGTTCCCAATCCTTACCATCCTGCAGCCATGTCTCAGTAATAGCTATCATGTCATACCCTCCAATTTGAATTTGAACCTGTAGTTCATTTAATTTGTTCCTTATACTCCGTGCATTTGTATATAGAACTCTTAGTTGGGCCACACACCCTAGCCTGACCTTCAGCTTGCTGGGTTAATCGCCTTACGCCTTCTAGTTTTTATTTTATCTGTCGTGCCTAAAGTACACTTACATTGCGCTGCTCTATGCTTTTCCCTTTCACTTGTTCTTGAACAACTGTTTGTACTATTTGTATTGTAGATTTCCCCTGGGTCTTCCCCTCTCTTGCTGCTCTCAACTTTATTCCCTTCTGACTCCCCGCTCAGGTTCCCATCCCCCTGCCACTCTAGTGATGGGAACCTTCCCCAACAGCACTAGCAAACACCCCCGCGTTATAGATGGTGGAAAGGCTTTGGGGAGTCAGGAGGTGAGTCACTCGCCGCAGAATACCCAGCTTCTGACCTGCTCTCGTAGCCACAGTATTTATATGGCTGGTCCAGTTAAGTTTCTGGTCAGTGGTGACCCCCAGGATATTGATGGTGGGGGATTCGGCAATGGTAATGCCGTTGAATGTCAAGGGAAGGTGGTTAGACTCTCTCTTGTTGGAGATGGTCATTGTCTGGCATGAATGTTACTTGCCACTTATGAGCCCAAGCCTAGATGTTGTCCAGGTCTTGCTGCAGGCGGGCATGGACTACTTCATTATCTGAGGGGTTGCGAATGGAACTGAACACTGTGAACATCAGCGAACATCCCCACTTCTGACCTTATGATGGAGGGAAGGTCATTGATGAAGCAGCTGAAGATGGTTGGGCCTAGGACACTGCCCTGAGGAACTCCTGCAGCAATGTCCCAGGGCTGAGATGATTGGCCTCCAACAACCACTACCATCTTCCTTTGTGCTAGGTATGACTCCAGCCACTCGAGAGTTTTCCCCCTGATTCCCATTGACTTCAATTTTACTAGGGCTCCTTGGTGCCACATTCAGTCAAATGCTGCCTTGATGTCAAGGGCAGTCACTCTCACCTCACCTCTGGAATTCAGCCCTTTTGTCCATGTTTGGACCAAGGCTGTAATGAGGTCTGGAGCCGAGTGGTCCTGGCAGAACCCAAACTGAGCATCGGTGAGTAGGTTATTGGTGAGTAAGTGCTGCTTGATAGCACTGTCGACGACACCTTCCATCACTTTGCTGATGATTGAGAGTAGACTGATGGGGCGGTAATTGTTTGCATTGGATTTGTCCTGCTTTTTGTGGATAGGACATACCTGGGCAATTTTCCACATTGTTGGGTAGATGCCAGTGTTGTAGCTGTACTGGAACAGCTTGGCTAGTTCTGGAGCACAAGTCTTCAGAAACGTAGAAAACAGGAGTAAGAGTAGGCCATTAGGCCCTTGGGGCCTGCTTCACCATTCAAAATGATCATGGCTGATCGTCTAACTCAGTACCCTGTACCTTTAGCATTAAGAAATATATCTATCTCCTTCTTGAATACATCGAATGACTTGGCCTCCACTGCCTTCTGTGGTAGAGAATTCCACAGGTTCACCACCCTCAGAGTGAAGAAATTTCTCCTCATCTTGGTTCTAAATAGCATACCCTGTATCCTGAGACTGTGACCCCTGGTTCTGGTTCTGGTCCCCCCAGCCGTCGGGAACATCCTCCCTGCATCCAGTCTGTCTAGTCCTGTTAGAATTTTATAGAATTCAGGACTACAGCCGGGATGTTGTCGGGGCCCATATCCTTTGCTGTATCCAGTGCACTCAGCCGTTTCTTGATATCACGTGGAGTGAATTGAATTGTCTGAAGACTGGCTTCTGTGATGGTGGGGATATTGGGAGGAGGCCGAGATGGATCATCCACTCGGCACTTCTGGCTGAAGATGGTTGCAAACGCTTCAGCCTTGTCTTTGCACTCACGTGCTGGACTCCGCCATCATTGAGGATGGGGCTGTTTATAGAGCCTCCTCCTCCCGTTAGTTGTTTAATTGTCCACCACCATTCACAACTGGATGTGGCAGGACTGCAGAGCTTTGATCTGATCCGTTGGTTGTGGAATCGCTTAGCTTTGTCTATAGCATGTTACTTCCGCTGTTTAGCATGCATGTAGTCCTGAGTAGTAGTTTCACCAGGTTGGCACCTCATTTTTAGGTCGGCCTGGTGCTGCTCCTGGCATGCTCTTCTACACTCCTCATTGAGCCAGGGTTGATCCCCTGTCTTGGTAATGGTAGAGTGAGGAATATGCCGGGCCATGAGGTTACAGATTGTGCTGGAATACAATTCTGCTGCTGCTGATGGCCCACAGTGCCTCATGGATGCCCAGTTTTGAGCTGTTAGATCTGTTCTGAATCTATCCCATTTAGTACTGTGGTAGTGCCGCACAACACTCCATCTCCCCCTCCTCCATGACACTTTCTCTTCTCTTTTCCTCCCTTCCCCACCCCGGGGCTCTGTCTAGACCTCTCCACCAACACACCCTGGGGCTCCATCTCTCTTCCTCCCCTCCTCCCCCACCCGACCCATTTCCCTGAGGGGCCACTGTGTTGCCGGCTCTCTTCATAATGAGGCCTCAGGTCCAATATCGGGCGAGGGGAGTAAACCCCTCCCCCACCCCCCCAATCTCTGGGCCATCGTAAGGACCACAATCTGATCGAGCTTCAAACAAACTTGGACAGGTGCAGGAATGAGAGAAATCTAAAGTCCAGGCCTCACCTCCACCTCCTCCTCCGAACCCCGCGGCCCCCCCTGATGGACCCCCTCCACCGAAATGGTCAGAGAAGTGAGGGAGTCTCTTCAGCCTCTTCCGAAGGACTTCTTCTTTGTCTGTTGGAAGGAAAATAAGAGGGTTGGAGAAAGTGACTCGAGGCGGCTGGACCTCAAACCAGTCCCTGCATAAAAGACACGATCCGAAGCGGATTCTATTCCAGGAAAATCACCACATCACCCGGCCCCGTCCCCCCAAGGACACCCGCGCCCTGCGTCCCACCCCCCCACTGCCTGGGACACCCGGCCCCGTCCCCCCAAGGACACCCGCGCCCTGCGTCCCACCCCCCCACTGCCTGGGACACCCGCGCCCTGCGTCCCACTCCCCCACTGCCTGGGACACCCGGCCCCGTCCCCCCAAGGACACCCACGCCCTGCGTCCCACCCCCCACTGCCTGGGACACCCGCGCCCTGCGTCCCACCCCCCAGTGCCTGGGACACCCGCGCCCCACCCTGTCCCTGGCCTGGGACACCCGGCCCCTCCAACCTGCACCCCACCCCTGGTTACTGAAACTTATCTCGGGGCCGCCCGAGCCAACTCAGTGTTGATCGACGATCGGTCTTCGGGCCTTGTGGTTTGAACTGTGCCAAGTAACGTGTTTAACATCAGAATTATCACAAGAACAACTTCCATTTCTGTAGCGTTTCTTCCCTGTCATTTAACGGAGCGCTGGGGAGGAGTGCGGGGGGTGCGCAGAGGCAGAGGGGTAATTTCCACATTCTTTATTCTGTTATAGCCGCAGTTACCTTGAATTTGTCAAGACTGAGATATTGTTCACCGGGGTTTACCGCTCACATCTTCAGCTGCTTCATCAATGACCTTCCCTCCATCATAAGGTCAGAAATGGGGATGTTCGCTGATGATTGCACAGTGTTCAGTTCCATTCGCAACCCCTCAGATAATGAAGCAATCCGTGCCTGCACGCAGCAAGACCTGGACAACATCCAGGCTTGGGCTGATGTCTGGCGCGAATGTTACTTGCCAGTTAAGTGCCAGGCAATGACCATCTCCAACAAGAGAGCCTAACCACCTCCCCTTGACATTCAACGGCATTACCATCACCGAATCCCCCACCATCAACATGCTGGGGGTCACCATTGACCAGAAACTTAACTGGACCAGCTATATAAATACTGTGGCTACAAGACAGGTCAGAGGCTGGGTATTCTGCGGCAAGTGACTCACCTCCTGACTCCCCAAAGCCTTTCCACCATCTACAAGGCACGAGTCAGGAGTGTGATGGAATACTCTCCACTTGCCTGGATGAGTGCAGCTCCAACAACACTCAAGAAGCTCAACACCATCCAGGACAAAGCAGCCCGCTTGATTGGCACCCCATCCACCACCTTAAACATTCACTCCCTTCACCACCGGCGCACAGTGGCTGCTGTGTGTATCATCCACAGGATGCACTGCAGCAACTTGCCAAGGCTTCTTCGACAGCACCTCCCAAACCCGCGACCTCTACCACCTAGAAGGACAAGAGCAGCAGGCACATGGGAACAACACCACCTGCACGTTCCCCTCCAAGTAACACACCATCCCGACTTGGAAATATATCGCCGTTCCTTCATCGTCGCTGGGTCAAAATCCTGGAACTCCCTTCCTAACAGCACTGTGGGAGAACCTTCACCACACGGACTGCAGCGGTTCAAGAAGGCGGCTCACCACCACCTTCTCAAGGGCAATTAGAGATGGGCAATAAATGCCAGCCTTGCCAGCGACGCCCACATCACATGAATGAATATTATTAAAAAGTGCCACACAACACGATGGACGGCGTCTTCAATGTGAAGACGGGACTTCGTCTCCACCAGGACTGTGCGGTGGTCACTCTTACCAATACTGTCATGGACAGATGTATCTGCGACAGGTAGATTGGTGAAGACGAGGTCAAGTAAGGGGTTAGTGTGCAAAATTAAAGTACATGGGATTGGGGGTAATATACTGGCATGGATTGAAAATTGGTTAACAGACAGGAAACAGAGAGTAGGAATAAATGGGTCTTTTTCGGGGTGGCAGGCAGTGACTAGTGGGGTACCGCAGGGATCAGTGCTTGGGCCCCAGCTATTCACAATATATATCAATGATTTGGATGAGGGAACCAAATGAAATATTTCCAAGTTTGTTGACGACACAAAACTAGGTGGGATTGTGAGTTGTGAGGAGGATGCAAAGAGGCTTCAAGGCGATTTAGACAAGTTGAGTGAGTGGGCAAATACATGGCAGATACAGTATAATGTGGATAAATGTGAAGTTATCCACTTCGGAAGGAAAAACAGAAAGGCAGAGTATTATTTAAATGGTGATAGATTGGGAAATGTTGATGTACAAAAGGACCTGGGTGTCCTTGTACACCAGTCACTGAAAGCAAGCATGCAGGTGCAGCAAGCAGTTCGGAAGGCAAATGGTATGTTGGCCTTGATTGCAAGAGGATTTGAGTACAGGAGCAAGGATGTCTTACTGCAGTTGTACAGGGCCTTGGTGAGACCACACCTGGAGTATTGTGTGCAGTTTTGATCTCCTTACTTAAGAAAGGATATACTTGCCATAGAGGGAGTGCAGCAAAGGTTCACCAGACTGATTCCTGGGATGGCAGGACTGTCGTATGAGGAGAGATTGGGTCGACTCGGCCTGTATTCACTCGAGTTTAGAAGAATGAGAGGGGATCTCATTGAAACGTATAAAATTCTGACAGGGCTAGACAGACTGGATGCAGGGAGGATGTTTCCCCTGGCTGGGGGGTCCAGAACGAGGGGTCACAGTCTCAGGATACGGGGTAGGACATTTAGGACTGAGATGAGGAGAAATTTCTTCACTCAGAGGGTGGTGAACCTGTGGAATTCTCTACCACAGAAGGCTGTGGAGACCAAGTCACTGAATATTTTTACGAAGGAGCTAGATAGATTTCTAGACACAAAAGGCATCAAGGGATATGGGGAGAGAGCGGGAATATGATATTGAGATAGAGGATCAGCCATGATCATATTGAATGGCGGAGCAGGCCCGAAGGGCCTAATGGCCTACTCCTGCTCCTATTTTCTACGTTAAGTTGGTTTTTCCCTCGTGTTGGTTCGCTCACCACCTCCCGCAGGCCCAGTCTGGTAGCTTTGTCCCGCAGGGCTCGGCCAGCTCAGTCAGTAGTGGTGCAACCGAGCCACTCTTGGTGATGGACATTGAAATCCCCCACCCAGAGTACATTCTGTACCTTTGCTACCCTCAGTGCTTCCTCCAAGTGGTGCTCAACATGGAGGAGGACTGATTCATCAGCTGAGGGAGGACGGTAGGTGGTAATCAGCAGGAGGTTTCCTTGCCCATGTTTGACCTGATGCCATGAGATTTCATGGGGTCCAGAGTCAATGTTGAGGACTCCCAGGGCCACTCCCTCCTGACTGTATATCAGTGTACCGCCACCTCTGGTGGGCCTGGACATACCCAGGGATGGTGATGGAAGAGTCTGGGACGTTGGCTGAAAGGTATGATTCTGTGAGTATGGCTATGTCAGGCTGTTGCTTGACTAGTCTGTGGGACAGCTCTCCCAATTTTGGCACAAGTCCCCAGCTGTTAGGGAGGAGGATTTTGCAGGGATGACTGGGCTTGGTTTGCCTTTGTTGTGTCCGGTGCCTAGTGGTCCGATGCCGGGTGGTCCGTCTGGTTTTATTCTTATTATGACTTTTTTTAGCGAGATTTTACAACTGAGTGGCTTGCTAGGCCATTTCAGAGGGCAATTAAGAATCAACCACATTGCTGTGGGTCTGGAGTCACATATCGGCCAGACCGGGTAAGGACGGCAGGTTTCTTTCCCTAAAGGACATTAGTGAACCAGATGGGTTTTTACGACAATTCGGTAGTTTATTACTGACACTAGTTTTTTATTCTAGATTTTATTTAATTAATTAGACCAGGCCTCTGGATTACTAGTCCAGTAATGGAACCACTATGCTACCGTACCTGTAAGGTTGAGGGATAAATATTGACAAGGCCACTAGGAGAACTTGCTGTTTGTGGTATATATTAATGATTTGGACTTGAATGTAGGAGGCACGATCGGCAAATTTGCAGACAACACAAAAATTGGCCATGTAGTTGGTGAAGAGGATAGCTGTAGACTCCAAGAAGATATCAATGGGTTGGTGGAGTGGGCGGAAAAGTGGCAAATGGAGTTCAACCCAGAGAAGTGTGAGGTAATGCACTTGGGGAGGGCAAACAGTAAAAGGGAATACGCAGTAAACGGGAATATACTGAGAGGGGTAGAGGAAGTGAGAGACCTTGGAGTGCATGTGCACAGGTCCCTGAAGGTGGCAGTACAGGTAGATAAGGTTGTGAAGAAGGCATTCGGAATGCTCTCCGTTATTAGCCGAGGTATAGAATACAAAAGCAGGGATGTAATGATGGAACTGTATAAAACGCTGGTAAGGCCACAGCTGGAGTATTGTGCGCAGTTCTGGTCACCACATTACAGGAAGGACGTAATTGCTCTGGAGAGAGTGCAGAGAAGATTTACAAGAATGTTGCCAGGTCGTGAAAATTGCAGCTAGAAGGAGAGATTGGATAGGCTGGGGTTGTTTTCCTTGGAGCAGAGGAGGCTGAGGGGAGACTTGATTGAGCTGTACAAAATTATGAGGGGCCCAGATAGAGTAGACAGGAAGTACCTGTTTCCCCTAGCGGAGAGTTCAAGAACTAGAGGACATAGATTTAAGCTGATTGACGGAAGGATTAGAGGGGACATGAGGAAAACTTTTTTACCCAGAGGGTGGTGGGTGTATGGAATTCGCTGCCCGAATTGGTGGTAGAGGCAGGGACCCTCAACTCTTTTTAAAAGTACCTGGACCTGCACCTAAAGTGCTGTAAGCTGCAGGGCTACGGACCGGGTGTTGGAAGGTGGGATTAGAATGGGCACCTGGTTGTTCTTTGAGCCGGCGCGGACACGATGGGCCGAATGGCCCCCTTCTGTGCTGTATCTTTTCTATGGTTCTAACTCCCCTACTCTTCTTCCAATAGTGCTATGGGATCTTTTATGAGGAGGCAGACGGGGCCTTGGTTTAATGTCTCATCCGAAAGACAGTGCCGCGCCGCCTCAGCGCCGCGCCCCCCTCCGACAGTGCGGCGCCCCCTCGCCACTGCACTGGAGTGTCAGCCTCGACCGTGGGCTCAAATCTCCAGATTGGGACTTGAATCCATGACTGTCTGACTCCGAGGCGAGAGTGCTAAGTCTGACAGAAGCTGCAAATGGTAAAAGAAACAACAGAATCTGAAGCAGAAGTGATCTGGCTTTGTGCAGTTTTTCTGCTGTGGTTAAACCTGTTTGTGTGGAACGTTAATCACATGATCAGTAACTGACCTGTACCGAGCAGTTTAAAGGTACATCCTGTGATCACTACCAGCACACAATTAGTGCTTGCACACGTCACTGCACTACTGAAACATGTTTTTCTGTAATGAAAACACTCTCCCCAGGGTGGCTTCTTTCGAAAGTTAACCAGGGGAGGGGCCGTCAATGTGTCAGCACTTGCAAGGAGTCTCCACACACAGATTGAAAATGGAGTTGAGATACAGATCAGTCACAATCTAACTGAATGGCAGAACAGGCTCGAGGGGCTGAATGGCCTGCTCCTGTTCCTGTCTTCCTGCAGCATCCAACATGTTCTGGTGCGTGATTCCTGTCGAAGGTCATGGGACATTATTTTGGTTTCAGTGCAGTAATAATTTTGTCAGTAAGGGAGGAGAGCCTCTGTTTCATTGAACTCTGCTCTTGTCTCTGACAGGAAGCAGCAGTTTTTTTAGGAGCACTTGGGTTTTAAAGACTAGTTTCAGCTTGTAGCCCAGTAGACAGCCGGTGGCGATGGTTTAATTGCACAACCTCTAATTTCATCGAGTCACCAGGCAACCAGGCAGCTGCTCTTGGTTTCTGGTCACTGGGACGGTTTGATTTGGTCGGGGGGCAGGGCAGTGACACAGGAAGGTTTACGGGTCTTTGAGAAAGCGGGTGAAAGTCCAAACTCCTGTGGAGGGCCCAGGTCAGACAGTGGTAAATCAGAAAGCACTGGGTAATGGTGCCAGACACAGACTGTGGTTTGTGGGAGGAAGTTCCACTTTGGAGGTTCTAATATGATTGAGAGTAGAAGGCAGTGCATTGAATCTTAATTATAACAGTGTGGGGGTACAGGGATCAGAAAGGAGCAGGGGACGGCAGCATATTGAAGCATCGGCCAGTTGGGCTGAACGGTCTGTTTCTGTGCTCTAGATTCTGTGAGCACAACACCCAGAGGGTGGTGGGGGTCTGGAACTCACTGCCTGAGAGGGTGGGAGAGGCAGAAACCCTCAACTCATTTAAAAAGTACCTGGATGTGCACCTGAAGTGCTGTAACCTACAGGGCTACAGACCAAGTGGTGGAAAGCGGGATTAGGCTGGGTGGCTCATTTTTGGCCGGCGCGGACAAGATGGGCCGAATGGCGGCCACCTGTGCCGTAAATTTTCTATGAACACAGAGAGGTTGGAGTGTAGAGGGAGAAGAGAATCGTATTATACCAATGTACCAATGGTCCATCCAGCCTGCCCCACACAGTTGTGATATCTTGTGCATCTTGATACAGACATTCCTCACCCATCCACTGCCGTGTAACCTCCTGGGAGAGGCAACAATCCAGGTCGAATTCAGGGGGATAAAATATGGAAAATTCCTCTCTGCTCCCTCTGGGTGATCAAAACTAGTCCAGGAGGCCACTGATCGTGACTTACGTGCCTTGGTCCCTAGTTCCTGGAGGATGTAATCTCTGCCCCAGCCTGGAACAGGTCCAGCTCTCTCACAGTGAATCAGCCTTCAATGCACAAACCATCAGCCTGTTCCACAGCTCCATTATTCTCTGGAAAAGAACTGCCTAACATCCAACCTAGTTTTTCCCTTGTGTAATTTATATGCACGACCCCTGGTCCTCCCCAGTGTGACTGTGTGCACACTGACCAATTATTTAAATCTAGTCCCTTCATTTTTAAAAATTTGTTCATGGGATGTGGGCGTCGCTGGTGAGGCCGGCATTTATTGCCCATCCCTAATTGCCCTTGAGAAGGTGGTGGTGAGCCGCCTTCTTGAACCGCTGCAGTCCGTGTGGTGAAGGTTCTCCCACAGTGCTGTTAGGAAGGGAATTCCCGGATTTTGACCCAGCGACGATGAAGGAACGGTGATATATTTCCAAGTCGGGATGGTGTGTGACTTGGAGGGGAGTGTACCAGTGGTGTTGTTCCCACCACTGGCACACTCCCCTCCCTAATGCCCTTGTCCTTGGTGGTAGAGGTCGCGGGTTTGGGAGGTGCTGTCGAAGAAGCCTTGGCGAGTTGCTGCAGTGCATCCTGTGGATGGTACACACTGCAGCCACAGTGCGCCGGTGGTGAAGGGAGTGAATGTTTAGGGTGGTGGATGGGGTGCCAATCAAGCGGGCTGCTTTGTCCTGGATGGTATCGAGCTTCTTGAGTGTTGTTGCAGCTGCACTCATCCAGGCAAGTGGAGAGTATTCCATCACACTCCTGACTTGTGCCTTGTAGATGGTGGAAAGGCTTTGGGGAGTCAGGAGGTGAGTCACTCGCTGCAAAATACCCAGCCTCTGACCTGCTCTTGTAGCCACAGTATTTATGTGGCTTGTCCAGTTAGGTTTCTGGTCAATGGTGACCCCCAGCATGTTGATGGTGGGGGATTCGTCGATGGTAATGCCATTGAATGTCAAGGGGAGGTTGTTAGACTCTCTCTTGTTGGAGATGGTCATTGTCTGGCACGAATGTTACTTGCCACTCATCAGCCCAAGCCTGGATGTTGTCCAGGTCTTGCTGCATGCAGGCCTGGACTGCTTCATTGTCTGAGGGGTTGTGAATGGAACTGAACACTGTGCAATCATCAGCGAGCATCCCCATTTCTGTCCTTATGATGGAGGGAAGGTCATTGATGAAGCAGCTGGAGATGGTTGGGCCTGGGACACTGCCCTGAGGAATTCCTGCAGCAATGTCCTGGGGCTGAGATGATTGGCCTCCAACAACCACTACCATCTTCCTTTGTACTAGGTATGACTGCAGCCACTGGAGAGTTTTCCCCATGATTCAAATTACTTCAATTTTACTCGGGCTCCTTGGTGCCACACTCGGTCAAATGCTGCCTTGATGTCAAGGGCAGTCACTCTCACCTCACCTCTGGAATTCAGCTCTTTTGTCCATGTTTGGACCAAGGCTGTAATGAGGTCTGGAGCAGAGTGGTCAACTAAACCAGATCACCCCTGACTCTACGCTTCTCACTCAGGTCCTTAAGCCCATCTGAGTAGCTAAGGTATTTTAAACTGGGAATCAATCTTGGGGGCCCTTCTCTGAACCTTTTCCAGGGCCTCAACATCACCCACCATGTGAGGGAACCAAACTGGACACAGTGTTCTAAATGAGGCCTAACCAAGGCCTTGTACAAAGACAGAATGGTATGTTTTGTTTTGTAGACTTGTGAATTCACAAATTTAAGGATCATTCCCCCAACACATTCACCTAGGTCACTAATATAGACAGAAAAGGGTAAAGGCCCTAATGTCGATCTCTGCGGTAACCAGGCTCCAGGCAGATCCACAGCCATAACTTCCTGTCCACGGGATGCAGCCAATTCCCAATTTCCTGTAGCTTCTTCCCACTAATCCCACGAGGTTCTATCTTGTGGAGGAACCTAGAGTAAGAAACCTTATCAATACTTTCTGAAAATCCAGGTAGACAATGTCTAACAGGCTGCCCTATCCACTAACCAAGTGACCTCTTCAAAAAATTCAGTCAGATTAGTAAGACTCGACCTTCTGTTCCAGAAGCGATGATGACTTCTTCCCTGACGAGGTGATTATCTGGAGCATTCTTCTGATCCTTTCCAGTATCTTACCTGGAACTGAAGTTAAACTAATCTGCCTATAGTTCCTGGATCTGCCTTGTAACTACATGAGCATCCTTCTATATGAATTAAGAGCAGGAGTGGGCCATTCGGCCCCTTGAGCCTGCTCTGCCATTTGATCAGATCATGACTGATCTGATTGTGACCTCCACCCTACTTTCCCGTCTACCTACTATAACCTTTGACTCCCTTGTTAATCAGGAATCTATCTAACTCAGCCTTAAAAATATTCAGTGACCCTGCCTCCACCGCTCTCTGGGGAAGGGAGTTCCACTGACTCACGAGAGAAAACATTTCTCCTCATCTCCGTTTTAAATGGGAGACCCCTTATTTTTAAACTGTGTCCCCTGGTTCTAGTCTCTCCCACAAGGGGAAACATCCTCTCAGCATCTACCCCTTCTAGTCCCCTCAGGATCTTAAATGTTTCAATAAGATCACCTCTCATTCTTCTAAACTCCAGTGTATACAGGCCCAACTTGACCAACCTTTCCTCATAAGATAACCCCCTCATCCCAGGAATCAGTCGCGTGAACCTGGAGTCAGGGGGGACAATCCAGCGAGCTGTTAAAGATACGGCCAAGGCACATGTCCCATGTCTGTAAGGGCCCTCTGGACCGGCAGCCGATCTATTTCAGGGTTTCTAATTATGGCTCAGATTATATTCTCATCATTTTAATATTTACAGTTATGCTGTTAACAGTTCAACTTCCTGCTGATAGCTGAGCATCGTCTTCAAGCTTGAAAACAGTTTCGATAATGGAACTGAAACCTGTATCTTTTATTCTCTGCTTCGCAGAGATAGCGATGGTGAACCACGCACTGGAATGTAAGGAGGCTCACTGCAACTCCTGTCAATTCAGAAAAATACTCAGGCTCAATAATGAACAAGGACAGTATTATACGCACACAATCCCTCTCACCATTCCATCACTAGGGGTTCCATAACCCGTGCTGTACCTGCCCCAGGAGTGTTTAATGCTGAGACTCTTCCATTCCCCAGCACTAATGCCCCTCACCTCTGATAAACTTAAAAATCACCAAGAAGTCATGAAATTAAGTATGATGTGTGTGCATAAATTCTGGTTGTTACATCATGATCCTGTCTAATGGTCTTTCTCTCTTTTTGTCTCTCTCTCTCTCTCTCTCTCTTTCTCTTTTACAGTTAGTTGGAGCCGGACTTCTTGCAATCACTTTCTGGGCTTGGAATGAAAAGGTAAGTTTTCTGATGGGATTCTTGG
The DNA here is from genome assembly GCF_035084215.1 of Heptranchias perlo. Lineage (NCBI taxonomy): Eukaryota > Metazoa > Chordata > Chondrichthyes > Hexanchiformes > Hexanchidae > Heptranchias > Heptranchias perlo. The sequence continues at coordinate 24,401,593 of NC_090360.1, forward strand.
CTCCAAACACCTGGGGGTGATATTAAAAACACAAAATGCTGGAACCCCTCAGTGGGTCAGGCAGTATCTGTGGAGGGAGAGACGGAGTTAACGTCTCAGGTCGATGGCCTTTCATCTGAACCTTGGGGTTGATGTTTGTTTGGGCACCAGGACCGTGGTGTAGCTGCGGTTTCGGTGATGTATAATTTGAAGTGCTTGAGATTTTCACACTATGTCCATGTGGACTGTGAACGATACTAATCCTCTCTGCACTGCCCGTTTAATGAAGCCTCCTGTACAATAAAGTCAGATTTTGTTTGATGATCACTCCTGTGAAGGACGTTTTACTACGTTAAAGGCGCTATATAAATGCAAGTTGTTGTTGTAAAGTGGCCCAAAACACCATCACCATCACCATCACCATCACTGCCCTCAGCACTCCCTCCACTCCCGTCCCTGCCCATCCCTCACTGAGCTGCTGCTGTTCTGCAGCATCGACGAGAAACTCTCTGGACAAGATTCAAATTCAGTGCAACCAATTCATCTCCCGACTTGGTGCAGTGAGTGTGTCCCTCAGTACCTCCCCTGAGTGCCAGTGCATTCTCTCCACCCTCGAACTCCTCTGTGGAGGGAGTGCTGGCTGGCTGGCTGCTGGTGTCAGTGGAAGCCTGTTGGGATTGAGGTGACCCTGAACCTTCAGTTGAACAGCTCACTCTCCAAACTTTTAATGTGAAAAATGGCCACTTGGGGGCTGCCAGCCTCTGTGGACTGAACCCCAGGATTAGATGGTGCCTGGGGGGAGGGGAGGGGGGTAACTGAGGCCAAAAACTATTCTTTACTCGTATCTGCAATGCAGCCTGGTCAGAGACGGTGTGAACTCCGCTTTATGTCTTCCCTTCCAGACAGATTATCAACTCGTGTCTTGTTTTTTTGCATCTCCAGGGAGTGTTGAACATTCAGTCAATCACTGAGCTGAATGGGTTGGATCCAGTTTGGGTCATCCTGGTGGTTGGTTTGCTGACATTTGTTCTGGGATTCACAGGCTGCATTGGTGCTCTGCGGGAGAACATCTGCCTTCTGAAGTTTGTGAGTCTCTGCACCTTCTGTTTTTAAGCAGACTTGTTGATCTCATGATGTTTCTCACCGAAAAAATAAAATCCTAGTCTCTGGCCCTGAGATTTTTGTCTACTTCTCGCCTATTCTCTCATATTCTCGCTCTCTCTCGCGTGCACGCGCTCTGATACTTTGTGTAATTCTCATTCTATCTGTTACACTCTAATTCATTTGTCACTTCCATTGTGCTCCCACTCTATCCATGATGTTCTCAAATTATTTCTGTTTTTCTTCCATGGGTCTCTGGGTTTCTCGTTCCCTCTCTCCCGATATCTCTCGCTCCCAGAGTCTGCTTGCCAACTTGCTTGCTTGAGTTGGGCACCTGTACTATGGCAAAAGACTATGAGCACCAGAAATGTTTCCATTGTAAAAGACAGATTAGAGATGACCCTAGTACTTAAAGGACTAGCAAGACAAGGATATTGGAGGGTGAGAGAGGTGCGATGGGCACCGTTCAGACTGGCCCAGTGTGTGGAGATAGTTGCTACCCATCGTATGGATTCTTTGTTCCTGAAGATATTGGGGGAGTGGGGAGTTAGTTAAGTACATTTAGTGATGAATCATGGGTACCCAAAGTTTGTTTGATTGTTTTAGAGACCTAGAGAGTCAGGGATTTCCCCGAGTTTTGACTGAAGTTGGCCACAGGTTCTTTCCTGTTTTCCTCTCCCCAGGAGTTAGCACTCCGGGCAGTTGGGGAGGGCAGTGCGTGAGGTTCCGAGGGCAGGGTGAGTGTTGATGGGCCTGTGGGTCTTCAACTTTATTTTTGCTTGTTTTTTTTTGTTTTCTCATTGTGGCATCCATCTTATTTTGTAAGTCTGTCCTTCCCTCCATTTCGTGTCCCTCCCTCCCCGGGTTCTCCTCCCTCCCCCCTCTCCTTGGGTGCCGCTCTCCTCCATCTCCCCCCCACGTGCCCCCCTCCCTCCCCGTCTCTCCCCGTGTGCCCCCCTCCCACCCAGCCAACACTGGGTTGGAAGGAGATCCTGTGGAGTTTGTGTGGGTGAGAGAAAGTTCAGATGTGGGGGGCCTCGTTAGGATCTGAGGACGTGGGAAGGGGGAATGCCTGCAGGTGGCAGGTGGCAGCAAGGGAGACCAGAGCATGGACAGAGCTGGTGCAGGCCTCAGCGTCTTCCATTTGGAAGAGAAACACGCGAGGGGGCCAGGGGCTGAAACATAGGGTCAATGGCGGGGGGGGGGAGAAGGGACTAGTTGGGAGAAATTGAGTTGCCATGAGCAAAGACACAGATTCTGCGATAACAGTGCCCACATCTCTGGGAGCAGTAAGTGCAGTGTAGAAGATGCTGGCAGGGTTTCTGTAGGCGGAGGTGGGAGGTAATTTTAGGAGCTGGAATAGAGCAACGCACCATTCAACGTCCCAGCGCCTATATTGTCTGCTCTGTCTCCCATTATGTCTCAGCAGACAACCCAGGGACTTGTGTGCCAGCTTGGCTCGGTTTCATGTGGTGGCACTCTGACCTCTGAGTGAGAAGGTCACGGGTTCAAGACCACTCCAGAAATAGAGCATGTAATCCAGGCCGGCACTCCAGTGCAACGCTGAGCTGTCGGAGGGTCAGCGCTGGGCGAGCGCTGCAGTGTTGGAGGTGTGATGCTTCGGATGAGACATTAAGGGGGTGTTTCTGAGATGTCACGAGGTGCTGGAGGAATGCAGAGCTTTTTAAGGGAAGTTTCCTGAGCAGGTTATTCCACAACTGAGCTTGCTCAAGTACTGCAGTGCGTCAGTGCCTCTCACAGCTAAAGAGAGAAGATCTGAGCTCTGTGTCTGGAGATTTGGTCACTTTTTGGTGGAAGAGTTGGCCAATCCACATGGAGCTTGAAGCAAAATCTGTGATTTGATTTATTGCTTTTGTGGTACATCTTTGCAAACATTAGGATAATCACCTGACCCCAACTTGCAAAGAGAGTGAGTCGAAGAATAAATAGTGTTTAACCTGACCCCTGACCCCTCGGTGTGACCCCTTCGCTGGGAGCACAGGGCGGTGGGATTAGCCCGAGCGATTCTCATTCCCTAAAACAATTAGGTACATCTGCATTTTTCCCAAAGCCAAAGAGTTTTGCCACAAATGAAAGCTAGACACTAGATTTTAAGAAACTCGGACAAAGAGCAAGGCTCCTAATGTGGGATTCCATTGTGGAAAGAGTAAATCAGAAGGCGAGGTAGCTCGGCATGTAGCGACCCCCAAACTTCGGTTTTAAGTTGAAGATTATAAGAACAACGGGAGGCTTGAGGGAGTTAAATTTCACACTAGTGAGCTCCTGGGAATGCATGAGGTTGTCCATGAGTCTTGGATTCAACACGTGAGGATGTAGTGAGGAAGGTCGGGGGATCAGTGCAAGAGGGAAGTTCCAAGGAGTGCTGACCATAGTCGTGTCGATAAGATGCGGTGGAACGGGAGCTTGTCTGAGCCTCGACCACCACTGGTCACAGCTGGTTCTAACTGGGGCCCATTCTGTGGAATGTTTCTGCAGTTTTCTTTAATCATCGGAACCATCTTTACCTTGGAACTGGCAGCGGGAATCCTGGCTTTCGTCTTTCAGGACTGGGTGAAGGAGCAGGTGCAGAATTTTATCAGAGACAACATCGGTGTGTATCGTGATGACATAGACCTCCAGAACCTCATCGATGCAGTCCAGAAATATGTAGGTATTCCTTGTCCCTCCCTTCCCTATCTGCTCTTGTGGAGGGGGTGGAATATATTGCCACAGGACACTGTGGGCAGCTGAGAACAGCTGCCTTTCAGTTCTGCTGGGAAGGTTCAGGCTGTTGCACTGTCTGCAAGCAGAAACTGTTAAAGTGGTTTTACCTGTTGGGTTCCCTGGATACAGATTGTGGAGAGTCTGGAGACACGGGTCCCTCACAGTGACTACGATGGGTTACCGGGTGCCAGATGCACGGGGGGGCCTGGAGACCAGAACATCTCCGTGAGTAACAGTTAACCACGCACAGCTTGAGCTGCTGTGGTCCTGAACCTTCTCCATCTGACATTGGTCGGGGACTATTGTGTTCTCTGATGCCGTCTCGCTCTATTTTAGATGCAGTGTTGTGGAGCTGCCGGTCCTGACGACTGGAACAACAACATTTACTTCAACTGTTCCCAGGAAAATTCCAGCCGGGAGCGATGTGGTGTTCCCTTTTCCTGCTGTTTGCCCGACCCAGCGGTGAGTAGCAATAACAATTATAGTGATGATACATCACTTGTCATGAGCACTTGTGATCCTATTTTAATCCTTCAAAATTCCGATCCATAGAGCATGAATGAGGGAGTGAGAGATAAGAGGGGGAATTCTCGAGAAATTGAGAGTGAGACACAAGGAGATCCTGAGAAAGTGATAGAGGAACAATTTTTAGAAGCAGAGACAATGAGAGACGCACAGACATGAGGAGATCGAGGGGTGGGGGGAGACGCACAGACATGAGGAGATCGAGGGGTGGGGGGAGACGCACAGACATGAGGAGATCGGGGGGGTGGGGGAAGATGCAAAGACATACACACATTGTGCACATGTGAGAGTCAACACCTTCAGGAGGGGAGGACATTTGGGGAACAAATGGAAATGAATTTATTGGTTGTTGATGGTGCTGCCTGACTCTAGTGGGTGTGATGGTCACTCCCTCGTGTCGGGGCTTTGTTTGATGGTCACTCCCTCGTGTCGGGGCTTTGTTTGACGGTCACTCCCTCGTGTCGGGGCTTTGTTTGATGGTCACTCCCTCGTGTCGGGGCTTTGTTTGACGGTCACTCCCTCGTGTCGGGGCTTTGTTTGACGGTCACTCCCTCGTGTCGGGGCTTTGTTTGACGGTCACTCCCTCGTGTCGGGGCTTTGTTTGACGGTCACTCCCTCATGTCGGGGCTTTGTTTGATGGTCACTCCCTCGTGTCGGGGCTTTGTTTGATGGTCACTCCCTCGTGTCGGGGCTTTGTTTGATGGTCACTCCCTCGTGTCGGGGCTTTGTTTGATGGTCACTCTGTTGCTGATACTGACCATGTTCCAGGTAAAAGCTGAAACTCTGTTTTTCTTTTACAGCAAAATGTTGTGAACACGCAATGTGGCTACGACATCCGATCCAAGAACACGGTACGTGAACAAAAGGATGTTCTGTCTCTCTGTCGCACGTGATCCCTCCCCAGTGCCGTGTCTAAAGTTACTCAGGATTATAGTGTCTTATTTGTATTGATAATACCAATTATGTAGGTATGAGGGGCGAGTTGGCTAAGGTAGATTGGGAAATTAGATTAAAAGATATGACAGTAGAATATCAATGGTGAACATTTAAAGAAATAATTCATAATAAAAACTCCACGAGAAAAATGATCCAACCATGGCTAACAAGAAAAGTTAAGGATAGTATTAGATTAGAGGCTTACAATATTGCCAAAAAGAGTAGTAAGATGTTGGATTAGGAGGGTTTTAGAAACCAGCAAGGGATGACCAAGAAATTGATAGAGGGAGAAAATTGAATATGAGAGTAAACTAGTAAGAAATATAAAAACAGATTGTAAGAGTTTCTACAAGTATGTAAAAAGGAAGAGAGTAGCAAAAGTAAACGTTGGTCCCTTAGAGGCTGAGACAGGAGAAATTATAATGGGGAATCAGGAAATGGCAGAGACGTTAAACAAATATTTTGTGTCTGTTTTCACAGTGGAAGACACAAAAAACATACCAAAAATAGTGGGGAACCAAGAGTGAGGAACTTTAAGTAATTAATAGAATCATAGAAGTTTACAACATGGAAACAGGCCCTTCGGCCCAACGTGTCCATGTCGCCCAGTTTATACCACTAAGCTAGTCCCAATTGCCTGCACTTGGCCCATAATCCCTCTATACCCATGTAACTGTCCAAATGCTTTTTAAAGGACAAAATTGTACCCGCCTCTACTACTGCCTCTGGCAGCTCGTTCCAGACACTCACCACCCTTTGATTGAAAAAATTGCCCCTCTGGACCCTTTTGTATCTCTCCCCTCTCACCTTAAATCTATGCCCCCTTGTTATAGACTCCCCTACCTTTGGGAAAAGATTTTGACCATCTACCTTATCTATGCCCCTCATTATTTTATAGACTTCTATAAGATCACCCCTAAACCTCCTACTCTCCAGGGAAAAAAGTCTCAGTCTATCCAACCTCTCCCTATAAGTCAAACCATCAAGTCCCAGTAGCATCCTAGTAAATCTTTTCTGCACTCTTTCTAGTTTAATAATATCCTTTCTATAATAGGGTGACCAGAACTGTACACAGTATTCCAAGTGTGGCCTTACTAATGTCTTGTACAACTTCAACAAGACATCCCAACTCCTGTATTCAATGTTCTGACCAATGAAACCAAGCATGCCGAATGCCTTCTTCACCACCCTATCCACCTGTGACTCCACTTTCAAGGAGCTATGAACCTGTACTCCTAGATCTCTTTGTTCTATAACTCTCCCCATCGCCCTACCATTAACGGAGTAGGTCCTGGCCCGATTCGATCTACCAAAATGCATCACCTCACATTTATCTAAATTAAACTCCATCTGCCATTCATCGGCCCACTGGCCCAATTTATCAAGATCCCGTTGCAATCCTAGATAACCTTCTTCACTGTCCACAATGCCACCAATCTTGGTGTCATCTGCAAACTTACTAACCATGCCTCCTAAATTCTCATCCAAATCATTAATATAAATAACAAATAACAGTGGACCCAGCACCGATCCCTGAGGCACACCGCTGGTCACAGGCCTCCAGTTTGAAAAACAACCCTCTACAACCACCCTCTGTCTTCTGTCGTCAATCCAATTTTGTGTCCAATATTAATAAAGAATAAGTACTGGAGAAATTAATGGGACTAAAAGCTGATAATTCCCCTGGACCTGATGGCCTACATCCTAGGGTTCTAAAAGAGGTGGCTGCAGTTTTATTGAATGCATTGGTCCCTAGATTCTAGAACGGTCCCTGTGGATTGGAAGGTGGCAAATGTAACCCCACTATTCGAGAAAGGCGGAGAGAGAAAACAGGGAACTACAGGCCAGTTAGCCTGAACTCGGTAGTAGGGAAAATGCTGGAATCCATTATTAAGGAAGTGGTAACAGGGCACTTAGAAAATCATAATATGATTAGGCAGAGTCAATATGGTTTTATGAAAGGGAAATCATGTTTGACAAATCTGAGTCTTTTGAGTGTATAACTAGCAGGGTAGATAAAGGGGAACCAGTGGATAGTATATTTGGATTTTCAAAAGGCATTCAATAAGGTGCCACATATGAGGTTGTTACACAAGATTAGGGCTCGTGGGATTGGGGGTAATATTTTAGCATGGATAGAGGATTGGTTAACAAACAGAAAACAGAGAGTAGGGATAAACAGGTCATTTTCAGGTTGGCAGGCTGTAACTAGTGGGGTGCCGCAAGGATCAGTGCTTGGGCCTCGGCTATTTACAATCTATTTTAATGACTTAGATGAGGGGACTGAGTGTAATGTATCCAAGTTTGCTGACGATACAAAGTCAGGTGGGAAAGTAAACAGTGAGGAGGGCACGCAGTCTGCAAAGGGATATAGACAGGTTAAGTGAGTGGGTGAGAAGGTGGCAGATGGAGTATAATGTGGGGAAATGTGAGGTTATTCACTTTGGTAGGAATAGAAAAGCAGAATATTTTTTTAAAAGATGAGAGATTAAGAAATGTTGGTGTCCAGAGAGATTTGGGTGTCCTTGTACATGAATCACAGAGTTAACATGCAGGTACAGCAAGCGATTAGGAAGGCAAATGGCATGTTAGCCTTTATTGCAGAGGGGTTGGAATTATATCTGGCTCTGGTGAGACCACACCTGGAGTACTGCGCACAATTTTGGTCTCCTTATCTAAGGAAGGATATACTTACCTTAGAGGCGGGGCAGTGAAGGTTCACTAGATTAATTCCTGGGATGAGAGGGTTGTCCTTTGAGGAGAGATTGAGTAGAATGGGCCTGTACTCTCTAGAGTTTAGAAGAATGAGAGGTGATCTCATTGAAACATGTAAGATTTGTAGTGGGCTGAGAGGCTGTTTCCCCTGACTGGAGAGTATAGAACTCGAGGGCGTAGTCTCAAGATAAGGGGTCGGCCATTTAGGACCGAGATGAGGAAAAGTTTCTTCACTCAGAGGGTGGTGAATCTTTGGAATTGTGGATGCTCCGTAGTTGAGTACATTCAAGACTGAGATCGATGGGTATTTGGACACTAAGGGAATTAATGGATATGGGTTTAGGCGGGAAAGTAGAGTTGAGGTCGAGGATCAGCCATGATTTTGTTGAATGGCAGAGCAGGCTCGAGGGGCCCTATGGCCTACTCCTGCTCCTGTTATTTATAATGTGCCGGTGTGCTTCGAGCCCCCACCAGTTTTAATGCTTCCCGCTCCCCACCCACCTCACTGTCTGCACCCCATCTTCCCGCTCCCCACCCATCCCACTGTCTGCACCCCATCTTCCCGCTCCCCACCCACCTCACTGTCTGCACCCCATCTTCCCGCTCCCCACCCACCTCACTGTCTGCACCCCATCTTCCCGCTCCCCACCCACCTCACTGTCTGCACCCCATCTTCCCGCTCCCCACCCACCTCACTGTCTGCACCCCATCTTCCCGCTCCCCACCCATCCCACTGGCTGCACCCCATCTTCCCGCTCCTCACCCACCTCACTGTCTGCACCCCATCTTCCCGCTCCCCACCCACCTCACTGGCTGCACCCCATCTTCCCGCTCCCCACCCATCCCACTGGCTGCACCCCATCTTCCCGCTCCCCACCCACCTCACTGTCTGCACCCCATCTTCCCGCTCCCTACCCATCCCACTGGCTGCACCCCATCTTCCCGCTCCTCACCCATCCCACTGGCTGCACCCCATCTTCCCGCTCCCCACCCACCTCACTGTCTGCACCCCATCTTCCCGCTCCCCACCCATCCCACTGGCTGCACCCCATCTCCCCACCCATCCCACTGGCTGCACCCCATCTTCCCGCTCCCCACCCACCTCACTGTCTGCACCCCATCTTCCCGCTCCCCACCCATCCCACTGGCTGCACCCCATCTCCCCACCCATCCCACTGGCTGCACCCCATCTTCCCGCTCCCCACCCACCTCACTGGCTGCACCCCATCTTCCCGCTCCTCACCCATCCCACTGGCTGCACCCCATCTTTTCCAATGTTCTGAGTGTTGCTGGGTGATGTGATGCACAATGCACCATCTTGGGTCCAATAGAAAAGTGAAGGACAGTGGTTCTGGTGGGACAAGTGTTGAGCTCGACAGTCAATGGAAATGCTGTAGAAGAGGCCCAGTGCCCGCAACCCACCCCCTCCCCCAGTGTGTGTCAGTGAGCTCAGAGCCCGTGCCCCAAAATCAGCACCAGCAGCACAGGAAGGGTCAAAGGTTGGGCAGACTGGAACTATTCCAGAAGGACAGGCACTGGTGCAGCCCGTACGCTGTTTGAAGTTGCCGGGGCCCCAGTTGTGGTCTGATGAATGAGGCGGTTGAGATGGGAACAGGCTCGATATTGGCACTAAACCAATGACCTTTCCTTTCCAGAAGAAGCTGGACGACAGTATGATCATCTACACCAAGGGCTGTGTCCAGGCCTTCGAGGACTGGCTGCCCAGGAACATCTATTTTGTTGCCGGAGTTTTTCTCGTCATTGCTTTCCTGCAGGTCAGAGTCAAACATTTTGGTGCCACATTTCCAACCGCGAACCTTTGCTTAGTTGGTGTGTAAAATATGTTGCAGGTTGATTTTAACACCAGTTGACCCCCTAATGGAACACAGTCTGGTCCTGACTCTCGCTGGGATACAGTGAGAGTTCAGACAGACTTGTATTTCATGTCCTCATACTTTAGTGAGACCTCACCTGGAGTACTGTGTACAGTTTTGGTCTCCTTATCTAAGGAAGGATATACTTGCCTTAGAGGCGGTGCAACGAAGGTTCACTAGATTGATTCCAGGGATGAGAGGATTGTCCTATGAGGAGAGGTTGAGTAGAATGGGCCTGTACTCTCTGAAGTTTAGAAGAATGAGAGGTGATCTCATTGAAACATACAAGATTCTGAGGGGGCTTGACAGGGAGGATGCTGTGAGGTTGTTTCCCCTGGCTGGAGAGTCTAGAACTAGGGGGCATAGTCGCAGGATGAGGGGTCAGCCATTCAAGACTGAGATGAGGAGGAATTTCTTCACTCAGAGGGTTGTGAATCTTTGGAATTCTCTACCCCAGAGGGCTGTGGACGCTCAGTCGTTGAATATATTCAAGGCTGAGATTGATAGATTTTGGACTCTAGGGAAATCAAGGGATACGGAGATCGGGCAGGAAAGTGGAGTTGAGGTTGAAGATCAGCCATGATCTGATTGAATGGTGGAGCAGACTCGGGGACCGTATGGCCTACTCCTGCTCCTATTTCTTATGAATCTCGCTGGGGGGAGAGCCGCACCTAAAGGGGAGTCAGTGATCACAGTCTATTGTCATTCCATCTAGAATTGTCTTTTGCTTCAATAAGTTCACCCGCTCCAGTTCTATGTTAATTAACATTCTCTTTCTTTTCTCTCAGATGTTCTCGATTTATCTTGCGCGATCCCTGATCAGTGATATCAAGGCAATGAAAGCAGGTTGGCGTTACTGAGGCTACAGAGGATCCTTGAGATATCGAGTTCAAATTTACAAACTTTAAAAAATATATATATTTTTGTGCCAAAGAGAGACGTAAATGTCACTGTATTTCCGTTATTTGCGTTCTGGATCTTTCTGTACTGTAATCTGTCCTTTTTTACTGTTCAGGTGTAATTTGCTTGTACTGCAGGACTCTGTATATCACTGAGCACCATTCACACTCTGCCTTATTACACTTCTTGTGTTTGTGTAAGGGGGAACATTTGAACAATTCTCATCTTGTCACACATTGAACATTTACAAATGATATTTAATTGCTGTCGGATAGTCCAAGGGAGAAATATAAACTCGGGAATACTCTCCGGCTCGGAGGCCGCCACTGTTGCTATGGAATGTCCAGTGAGCCTAGCAACCAGTAAATATCAACCGAATGAGCCAGTTCTTTGTGCTGTTTAAATGTGCTGGGGATGGGGAGTGAGGAGCTGGACATTCTGTGCAAGTGATTCTCCCACTGCCATTGACATGGGGTCTTATTCAGGTAACGGTCCAGCTACTTGTGACATTGGCCATTTTCTCACAGGCGCTCCATGTACTGATGTTTGAAGGAGGATTTCTTTCTAAGCTGTTGATTATGGAGGAATCCTGGAGGGCAGCTTTGTATCCACGTTGGTCTGCGGCCTGTCGGTGGTCTGCGGCCTACCTGCGGTCAGTGGTGGGCCAGCTGCCCGTCACAGTGTATGCCTCACGGCGAAGGGATGGAGATACTGTGCTGGGAATGGACACCTCCCAAAAGAGTAAGTGGAGGTAAAAGGTTCTATGTGCCCGTCACCCCCACCCCCAGGGACAGACCCTGGCGGAGGGGAGGGTCACAGACACCCCCCCAGGGAAAGCCCCACCATTTACCGCTTTGAAGGGTGACCTGACTTGTGTGTGAGTTTTTAGAGCTGTGCCTGGGTTGGTGTCGGGGGTTAGGGGGCCACTGATTTCCCCAGTCTCGGGGCCCCAATGTGCTCGTGATCTTCTGCAGTTTATATTTTATAATCGGGTTCAGGAGTTTGAATCCTCCGCTGTGTGTTTGTACAGTTTAAGTAATGTTCAGTTTTTGTCTGGTGTTCGATGCTCCGTTTGTGAAACTTGCACAGTCGTGTAGTTGTGTGGAGCAGGTCCTGAGTGTGGGAGAGAGGTCGACCGGGACCTGGCCCCTGCTCCAGGGCCAGTTCCAAATCAGCTTTCTTTTAAAAGGGTTTGATCTCTGGTCAGCTGTTCCTAGTTAGCTGATAATTTGAGCAACGTAACTATCACAACCCTGAGTTAGAGAAAGAATTGAGCTGAGATTCCAGCCCTTCAGTAATCCAGCTCCAAGAGCATCTGGTGAAAACAGCAGCGGATTGACCTGTGAAGCACTCTGTGGGAGAATAGCCAGAAACCGCTTACTGCTTGGGCTCCCACTCAAAGAATGCCACATTGTGCCGACACTGTGGGTCTGTACCCCCAGGGAGGGTGGGCGCCCGTGGGTCTGTACCCCCAGGGAGGGTGGGCGCCCGTGGGTCTGTACCCCCAGGGAGGGTGGGCGCCCGTGGGTCTGTACCCCCAGGGAGGGTGGGCGCCCGTGGGTCTGTACCCCCAGGGAGGGTGGGCGCCCGTGGGACTGTACCCCCAGGGAGGGTGGGCGCCCGTGGGTCTGTACCCTCGGAGGGTGGGTGCCCGTGGGACTGTACCCTCGGAGGGTGGGTGCCCGTGGGACTGTACCCCAGTTCCTTCAGGAGGAGATTAAATCTAATTTTGGAGACGACTGCCCGGCCGATGATTCTGGTCGAGGTCGGTGACTGGCCTGGCTCCCTGTATGTGCCGGGAGCTGCCGAATGTTCTGTTCCCCCCTGTTGGGAGCCTGGAGGAGAGGGGCGGCTGGGATATCGGCTGTAATCAGAATCCAACCAATCTCTCGGTCCTGGCGATTGGCTCGGCCTGAAACGGCGAGCTCTACTTTATCTGTACCAAAGCTGCCAGCCCTGCGCTGATTTATTCTCTGTGAATTGGGGGCCTGGACACAGGGTGAGGTCTGAGCTCTCCGAGGACGGCCTTTGTTACATTCCAGGAGAATTTTGTATGTCAAGTTTTTAAATGTCTGAAAATATTTTTACCAAGTTTAAAAAAATATATTATTTGAAAACAATGAATAGATTTACAGGCACGAACCTGCTGCCCATCTCCCAGTGTCCTGGGGATTTGGAACATTGTGCTTCTTGCTGCAGTTAGAAACTGTAATGTGAGACTCTGGGACGTCAGCTCCTGCTCTGTGCATTTCACCATTAGTTCCCGAGACTCCCCTCACTCTAAACTCATTACTCAAAACTACTGAACTCCAAACCCTCTCTCCCACTTCCTACAATCTGATCAACACATTTCGGCATCAGCAACCCGTGGCTTTTACCTCAACAGGTTTGACTATTGCTGGTGTTCTCACCGTGGCCTCGGCCCAGTTTCACACCACTTCCTCCAGGTGCTTTTATTCTGCCACCTCGGTCAGTTCAGGGTCAGCCAGAACCTTGACAGTCTCCCTGACGTTACAAAACGAGCCAAACTCCTCGGGGTCAAAGATTGGAGGGTAGAAGGTCAAACGGGGGGAAGGCTGGGGTAACGATCGAGTTTGGAGGGTCAGCGTGGTGTGGGGGAGTTCCCACCGGGAGTTCTGTACATTTGGATCAGTCCACGTTGATCACAAGCCCCGATATAGTGGGTGAGTGGCCTGATGGGACTGTTTGCTTTGTATAGACGCAGGTTATGGATTGGACGGTTACCCTCCGTGGTCCCGATAAAGGGAAGGCCCGGTTAAAGGTCGTACTGTACAGGAACTCATTGATGCCCCTTGACCCCAGGGAATAGAGCCAGGATCAGCCCACGGAGCCAACGGTCAGCAGAATTGAGCCAAATGCAAGTCACAGCTGCCGACCCACCCCCCTCCCCCACCCATCCCCGGACCCTGTCTCTCCGTCCCCTCCCCCCACCATCCCCGGACCCTGTCTCTCAATCCCCTCCCCCTCCCCCACCCACCACTGGACCCTGTCCCCCATCCCCAGACCCTGTCTCTCCGTCCCCTCCCCCCACCATCCCCGGACCCTGTCTCTCCGTCCCCTCCCCCCCCCACCCCCGGACCCTGTCTCTCTGTCCTCCCCCCGGATATTCAGTATGAAATCTATTCATTTTACGGTGACGATCGGTGAGAATATCGATCATCTTTGATAAATATTAAGAAACACCAGAGTATTCTGTTTTTTAGTTTAAAATGCTTTAAATTTTTTATTGATCTGTCTAATGTTTAAATCAGTATTTCCTCTGTGAGTTTTTACAAAACAAAAGCAATAAATCAGCGTGTGATTGAAAGTTGTGTCCTCCTGTCACACATTTACTGTCTCCCCTGGTAAATCTCCCCTGGTAAAGCTCCAGCTTCCCCATCCCTCCCACCGCGTTCCAGGGCCAGGGGAAGGTGTTATGGGGCGGGGGCGGGGGCAGGGGCGGGTTTGTAGTACCAGGTGATGGTCATGTCCAAGAACAATTTAGTAGCACTGAGCACAATCTGTGGAGTTTAATTGTAAACTTTTGATCTAATTTCTCAGATATTGACATGTGAGTGCAAAAGACAAGGTTGAAGTGTTCACCATCTTCAGCCAGAAATGCCGAGTGGATGATCCATCTCGGCCTCCTCCCGATATCCCCACCATCACAGAAGCCAGTCTCCAGCCAATTCGATTCACTCCACATGGTATCAAGAAACGGCTGAGTGCACTGGATACAGCGAAGGCTATGGGCCCCGACAACATCCCGGCTGTAGTGCTGAAGACTTGTGCTCCAGAACTAGCTGCGCCTCTAGCCAAGCTGTTCCAGTACAGCTACAACACTGGCATCTACCCGACAATGTGCAAAATTGCCCAGGTATGTCCTGTCCACAAAAAGCAGGACAAATCCAATCCGGCCAATTACCGCCCCATCAGTCTACTCTCAATCATCAGCAAAGTGATGGAAGGTGTCGTCGACAGTGCTATCAAGCGGCACTTACTCACCAATAACCTGCTCACCGATGCTCAGTTTGGGTTCCGCCAGGACCACTCGGCTCCAGACCTGGCTTCTCACCATTTAGAAAATACTCTGATCTTTCTTAGGTCCAAAGTGGATGACCTCACACTCTCCCACATTGAACTCCATCTGCCACAGTTTTACCCACTCACTTAATCTTTCAATGTCCCTTTGCAACTTTCTGCTCCATCTACACTATTTGCTGTGCCTCCTAACTTAGTGTCATCGGACGGGTTGCACCTCAACAGATCTGGTACTAGAGTGGCAGGGGGATGGGAACCTGAGTGGGGAGTCAGAAGAGATTAAAGTTGAAAGCAGCAAGAGAGGCACAGTCTAAAAATTAGAGCCAGACCTTTCAGGAGGAAGATTAGAAAACACTTCGACACACAAAGGGTGGTAGAAGTTTGGAACTCTCTTGCACAAACGGTGATTGATACTAGCTCAATTGCTAAATTTAAATCTGAGATAGATAGCTTTTTGGCAACCAAAGGTATTAAGGGATATGGGCCAAAGGCAGGTATATGGAGTTAGATTACCGATCAGCCATGATATCAAATGGCGGAGCAGGCACGAGGGGCTGAATGGCCTACTCCTGTTCCTATGTTCCGATCAGCAAACTTAGATACACAGCTCTCCATTCCTTCATCCAAGTCGTTTATAAATATAGTGAAAAGCTGAGGCCTTGGTACAGATCCCTGGGGGACTCCACTGGTCACATCCTGCTGATTGGAGTATATTCCCATAGGGCATAATTTTTACCTGGATCCGGGAACTCGGCGAGTGAGAAGATAATTGTGTGGGAAACCCGGAATTAAAGTGAGTGCATCAGAATCTGCGATCACAACTAAATTGAAGGCACTTAATTTTACTTCTGTGTTTCGCATCGCCAATCTACACAGCGGGCGTACTGACCACCCACAGGACGCAATCTGAAGTCCACTCTTTAAAGGGCCAATGGAAAACTGGATTTTGAAGGAGAAAGGAGGAAGTGAAGTGATGGATGCACAGAGAGCAAAGGCAGTGCCCAGGTTATCGGACGCATCCCTTGAAGAACTGCTGGATGCAGTGAGAAGCAGGACGGAGGTCATCTACCCAAGTGATCGGAGGAAGAAACCTCCTTCTGCCGCCAAGAAGGTCTCGCTGGAGATGGCAGGAGAGGTGAGCAGCAGGAGCATGGTGCCCAGGTCTTGGCTGCAATGCAGGAAGTGCTTCAATGACCTAACCAGGTCAGGAAAAGTGAGTGCAGATGCTGAGTCACCCACATCCTGTGTTGCTCATCGCCCTTCTCTCACTCTGTGTTGGCACGCCTAGAGTCATAGAATCGTAGAAATTTGCGGCACAGAAGGAGGCCATTTGGCCCATCGTGTCTGGGCCGGCCGAGAAATAGCTATCGAGCCTAATCTTAGTTTCCAGCTCTTGGTCCGTAGCCCTGTAGGTTACAGCACTGCAACTGCATATCCAAGTACTTTTTAAATGAGTTGAGGGTTTCTGCCTCTACCACCCTTTCAGGCAGTGAGTTCCAGACCCCCACCACCCTCTGGATGAAAAAAATTCTCCTCAACTCTGCTCTAATCCTTCTACCAATTACTTTAAATCTATGCCCCCTGGTTATTGACCCCTCTACAAAGGAAAATAGATCCTCCCTATCCACTCTATCTAGGCCCATCATAATTTTATACACCTCAATTTAAGCTCCCCTCAGCCTCCTCTGATCCAAAGAAAACAACCCCAGCCTATCCCATCTTTCCTCATAGCTAAAATTCTCCAGTCCCCGTAAATCTCCTCTGTACCCTCTCTAGTGCAACCACATCTTTCCTGTAATGTGGTGACCAGAACTGTGCGCAGTACTCAAGCTGTGGCCTGACTAGTGTTCCAGCATAACCTCCCTGCTCTTATATTCTATGCCTTGGTGAATAAAGGCAAGTATCGCATATGTCTTCTTAAACACCTTATCTACCTGTCCTGCTACCTTCAGGGATCTGTGGACATGCACTCCAAGGTCCCTCACTTCCTCTACACCTCTCAGTATCCTCCCATTTATTGTATATTCCCTTGCCTTGTTTGCCCTCCCCAAATGCATTACCTCACACTTCTCTGGATTGAATTCCATTTGCCACTTTTCTGCCCACCTGACCAGTCCATTGATATCTCCCTGCAGTCTACAGCTTTCCTCCTCACTATCAACCACACGGCCAATTTTTGTATCATCTGCAAACTTCTTAATCATGCCCCTACATTTAAGTCCAAATCATTAATATATATCAGAAAAAGCAAGGGACCAAGGACTGAGCCCTGGGGAACACCACTGGAAACAGCCTTCCAGTCACAAAAACACCCGACCATTACCCTTTGCTTCCTGCCACTGAGCCAATTTTGGATCCAACTTGCCACTTTCCCTTGGATCCCATGGGCTTTTACTTTTCCGACCAGTCTACCATGTGGGACCTTGTCTAAATCTTGGCTAAAATCCATGTAGACTACATCAAACGCGTTACCCTCATTGACCCTCCTTGCTACCTCCTTAAAAAATTCAATCAAGTTAGTCAGGCACGACCTTCTCTTAACAAATCCATGCTGACTGTCCCTGATTAATCCGTGCCTTTCTAAATGACGGCTTATCCTGTCCCTCAGAACTGATTCCAATAGTTTGCCCATCACCGAGGTTAGACTAACTGGCCTATCCCTTTCTCCCTTTTTAAACAACGGTACAACGTTAGCAGTCCTCCAATCCTCCAGCACCATGCCTGAAGCCTGTGAGGATCGGAAAATGATGGTCAGAGCTTCTGCTATTTCCTGCCTTGCTTCTCTTAACAGCCTGGGATACATTTCATCCGGGCCTGGTGATTTATCTACTTTCAAAGATGCTAAGCCCCTTAATGCTTCCTCTCTCACTATGTTTATCCCATCCAATATTTCACACTCCTCCTCCTTAACTACAATCTCTGCATCGTCCTCCTCTTTTGTGAAGATAGATGCAAAGTATTCATTAAGACCCATCCCCACATCTTCCGCCTCCACACACAGGTTACCTTTTTGGTCTCTAATAGGCCCTACTCTTTCCTTAGTTATCCTCTTGCTCTTAATGTTTTTATAAAACATCTTTGGGTTTTCCTTAATTTTACTTGCCAGTATTTTTTCATGCCCCCTCTTTGCTTTCCAAATTTCCTTTTTAATTTCACCCCTGCACTTTCTATACTGTAATACCATGAGGCACCCTAGGGTGCCATGAACTGTATTTACAATGTATGGTGCGTAATTATTGATCATCCCAGGACCGTTGAATTGTACTGTATGTATCGTTGCAAGTTGTATGAGCTGTATAGTATTGTTTGAAGTGTGACTTGAATTGTATTGTATTTACCTTTACAAATTTTATGAATAAAATAGACTTTCTGCAGTATTGAGCTCTCGATATCTGACATAAGCTTCCCCTTTTTTTGCCTTATCTTACCCTGAATGTTCCTTGACATCCAGGGGGCTCGAGATTTGGGAATCCCACCCTTTTTCTTTGTGGGAACATATTTTTTATATTTCAAAATAAACTTTATTCCTAATATTTGTAAAGCTACATACAATACAATTCAAGTCACACTTCAAACAATACAATACAGCTCATACAATTTGTAACGATACATACAGTACAATTCAACAGTCCTGGTACGACCAATAGTTACGCACCATACATTGTAAATACAGTTCATGGCACCCTAGGGTGCCTCATTGTATTACCGTCATTACCGGTTACAGATACAGTACATTTCCTAACGTTCATTTATCATTTTACATTCTGCACAAGGGGCTTTCTCCCTGATTCCAGTCCCTCGGTATACAATGGCGAGAGGGCTCTAATTGGTGGCCTTTCCCCATACAGCCTGATGTACTTTGCCTCAGTGCATCCCGCAACACGTACTCCTGCATCGTGGAGTGTGCCAGGTGGCAACACTCGGTCGTGGACATCTCCTTCAGCTGGAAGACCAGCATGTTTACTCTGAGCCCCGTGAATCTCCCCCTTGAATGCCTCCCACTGCTCTGACACTGATTTACCTTCAAGTCGCTGTTTCCAGTCCACTTTCGCTAAATCACTTCTCAGCTTAGTAAAATTGGCCTTTCCCCAATTGAGAACTTTTACTCCTGTTCTATCTCTGTCCTTTTCCATAACGATTCTAAATCTAACTGAATTATGATCACTACCACCAAAATGCTCTCCCACTGATACTCCTTCCACCTGCCCAGCTTCATTCCCTAAAATAAATCCAGAACCGCCTCTCTTGTTGGGTTTGCTACGTACTGGCTAAAAAAGTTCTCCTGAATGCATATTATGAATTCTGTGCCTTCTATACCTTTTGCACTGATTGTATCCCAGTTAATATTCGGGGAGTTGAAATCCCCTACTATTACTGCCCTATTTTTGCACTTCTCAGAAATTTGCCTACATATTTGTTCTTCTATCTCCCTCTGACTGTTTGGGGGTCTATAGTACACTCCCAGCAGTGTGACTGCCCCTTTTTGTACTTCTGTTCCACCCATATGGCCTCATTTGATGATCCTTCTAACATATCATCCCTCCTCACAGCTGTAATTCTTTCTTTAACCAATATTGCCCCCCCCCTCCTTTTTTATCCCCCTCTCTATCTCGTCTGAAAACCCTGTAACCAGGAACGTTGAGCTGCCATTCCTGCCCCTCTTTAAGCCATGTTTCAGTGATAACTATGATATCGTACTTCCACGTGTCTATCTGTGCCCTCAGCTCATCTGCCTTATTCACTATACTCCTTGCATTGAGATATATATCATTAAGCACTGCCAAACTCCCTTGTTGTCTATTTTCTAACCTTTGATTCCTCTGCTTTCCAAACTCACTTACTAATTTTCTGCCTTCCATTTCCAGCTCTGATTCTCTCCCTTCTGAATCTACGCTCAGGTTCCCATCCCCCTGCCAAGCTAGTTTAAACCCTCCCCAACAGCACTAGAAAACCTCCCCGTGAGGATATTGGTCCCGACCCTGTTGAGGTGTAACCCGTCCGGCTTGTACAGGTCCCACCTCCCCCAGAACCAGTCCCAATGCCCCAGGAATCTGAAGCCCTCCCTCCAGCACCATCTCTCCAGCCTCACATTCATCTGCCCTGTCCTCCTATTTCTATACTCACCAGCACGAGGCACCGGGAGTAATCCGGAGATAATTACCTTTGAGGTCCTGCTTCTTAATCTCTCTCCTATCTCCCTAAAACCTTCCTGCAGAACCTCATCCCTCTTTCTACCTATGTTGTTGGTACCGATATGGACCACGACCTCTGGCTGTTCACCCTCCCCCCTCAGAATGTTCTGCAGCTGTTCAGCCTCATCCTTGACCCTGGCACCAGGGAGGCAACAAACCATTCTGGAATCACATCTGTGGCCGCAGAAACGCCTGTCTATAGAATCCCCTATCACTATCACTCTCCTGACCTTCCTCCTCCCCCCTGAGCCGAGCCACCCATGGTGCTGTGGACTTCAGTCTGGCTGCACTCCGCGGAGGAATCATCGCCCTCACCACTGGTTAGAGAGTGAGAGGCCCTCAGGGGACTCCTGCACTACCTGCCTGGCCCTCCTTGTCTGTCTGGCGGTCACCCAGTCCCTCTCTGCCTGCACTCTCTTAAGCTGCGGGCTGACCACCCCATGAAACGTGCGATCCATGAAACTCTCAACCTCGCACTGCAGTGACACCAGCTGCTGCTCAAACTCCGAAACCCGCAGCTCGAGCTCCTCCAGCTGATGACACCTCCTGCACCTGTGGATGTCCAGGACACGGGAAGCATCCTGGAGTTCCCACATGGCACAGGCCGTGCATTCGACAGGTCTGAGGTGCCCTGCCCGCCTCGATTTATTAGATTACTGACTCAACAGAAATAAACTGAAGACTTGACCCTGATCTGGAAAAAAAAATCAAAACACTCACCAATCAGCTCCCGCCCCTGTGCTGACATCACCTGAAACTGCTGTCCTGTGACCTCACTTTCGAGTGTTTGGCTCTCCTGCTCTCCCTCTCTCAGACTCTCCCTCTCTCCCGCTCTCCCTCTCTCAGACTCTCCCTCTCTCCTCCTCTCCCTCTCTCCCTCTCTCCCGCTCTCCCTCTCTCAGACTCTCCCTCTCTCCCGCTCTCCCTCTCTCCCTCTCTCCCGCTCTCCCTCTCTCAGACTCTCCCTCTCTCCTGCTCTCCCTCTCTCCCGCTCTCCCTCTCTCAGACTCTCCCTCTCTCCCGCTCTCCCTCTCTCCCTCTCTCAGACTCTCCCTCTCTCCCGCTCTCCCTCTCTCCCTCTCTCAGACTCTCCCTCTCTCCCGCTCTCCCTCTCTCCCGCTCTCCCTCTCTCCCTCTCTCCCGCTCTCCCTCTCTCCCGCTCTCCCTCTCTCAGACTCTCCCTCTCTCCCGCTCTCCCGCTCTCCCTCTCTCAGACTCTCCCTCTCTCCCGCTCTCCCTCTCTCCCTCTCTCCCTCTCTCCCTCTCTCAGACTCTCCCTCTCTCCCGCTCTCCCTCTCTCCATCTCTCAGACTCTCCCTCTCTCCCGCTCTCCCTCTCTCCCTCTCTCAGACTCTCCCTCTCTCCCGCTATCCCTCTCTCCCGCTCTCCCGCTCTCCCTCTCTCAGACTCTCCCTCTCTCAGACTCTCCCTCTCTCCCTCTCTCAGACTCTCCCTCTCTCCCTCTATCAGACTCTCCCTCTCTCCCTCTCTCCCGCTCTCCCTCTCTCAGACTCTCCCGCTCTCCCTCTCTCCCTCTCTCAGACTCTCCCGCTCTCCCTCTCTCCCTCTCTCAGACTCTCCTTCTCTCCCTCTCTCCCTCTCTCCCGCTCTCCCTCTCTCCCGCTCTCCCTCTCTCCCGCTCTCCCGCTCTCCCGCTCTCCCACTCTCCCGCTCTCCCGCTCTCCCTCTCTCCCGCTATCCCTCTCTCCCGCTCTCCCGCTCTCCCTCTCTCCCTCTCTCAGACTCTCTCTCTCTCCTGCTCTCCCTCTCTCCCTCTCTCCCGCTCTCCCTCTCTCCCGCTCTCCCTCTCTCCCGCTCTCCCTCTCTCCCGCTCTCGGACTCTCCCGCTCTCCCTCTCTCCCTCTCTCCCGCTCTCCCTCTCTCCCTCTCTCCCGCTCTCCCTCTCTCCCGCTCTCCCACTCTCCCTCTCTCCCTCTCTCAGACTCTCCCTCTCTCCCGCTCTCCCTCTCTCCCTCTCTCCCTCTCTCAGACTCTCCCTCTCTCCCGCTCTCCCTCTCTCCCGCTCTCGGACTCTCCCACTCTCCCTCTCTCCCTCTCTCCCGCTCTCCCTCTCTCCCTCTCTCCCGCTCTCCCTCTCTCAGACTCTCCCTCTCTCCCGCTATACCTCTCTCCCGCTCTCCCGCTCTCCCTCTCTCCCGCTCTCGGACTCTCCCGCTCTCCCTCTCTCCCTCTCTCCCGCTCTCCCTCTCTCCCGCTCTCCCTCTCTCCCGCTCTCCCTCTCTCCCGCTCTCCCGCTCTCTCCCGCTCTCCCTCTTTCCCGCTCTCCCTCTCTCCCGCTCTCCCGCTCTCGCTCTCTCCCGCTCTCCCTCTCTCCCGCTCTCGGACTCTCCCGCTCTCCCTCTCTCCTGCTCTCGGGCTCTCGGGCTCTCCCGCTCTCCCTCTCTCCCACTCTCGGGCTCTCCCGCTCTCCTGCTCTCGGACTCTCCCTCTCTCCCGCTCTCCCTCTCTCCCGCTCTCCCTCTCTCCCTCTCTCAGACTCTCCCTCTCTCCCGCTATCCCTCTCTCCCGCTCTCCCGCTCTCCCTCTCTCCCTCTCTCAGACTCTCCCTCTCTCCCGCTCTCCCTCTCTCCCTCTCTCAGACTCTCCCTCTCTCCCGCTCTCCGTCTCTCCCGCTCTCGGACTCTCCCGCTCTCCCTCTCTCCCTCTCTCCCGCTCTCCCTCTCTCCCGCTCTCCCTCTCTCCCGCTCTCCCGCTCTCGCTCTCTCCCGCTCTCGCTCTCTCCCGCTCTCGCTCTCTCCCGCTCTCCCTCTTTCCCGCTCTCCCTCTCTCCCGCTCTCCTGCTCTCGCTCTCTCCCGCTCTCGCTCTCTCCCTCTCTCCTGCTCTCCCTCTCTCCCGCTCTCAGACTCTCCCTCTCTCCCACTCTCGGGCTCTCCCGCTCTCCCTCTCTCCTGCTCTCGGGCTCTCCCACTCTCGGGCTCTCCCGCTCTCCCTCTCTCCTGCTCTCGGGCTCTCCTTCTCTCCCACTCTCGGGCTCTCCCGCTCTCCCGCTCTCCCTCTCTCCCGCTCTCCCTCTCTCCCGCTCTCCCTCTCTCCCGCTCTCCCTCTCTCCCGCTCTCGCTCTCTCCCTCACTCCTGCTCTCCCTCTCTCCCGCTCTCAGACTCTCCCTCTCTCCTGCTCTCCCTCGCTCCCTCTCTCAGACTCTCCCTCTCTCCCTCTCTCCCTCTCTCCCGCTCTCAGACTCTCCCTCTCTCCCACTCTCGGGCTCTCGGGCTCTCCCTCTCTCCAGCTCTCGGACTCTCCCACTCTCCCTCTCTCCCGTTCTCCCTCTCTCCCGCTCTCGGGCTCTCCCTCTCTCCCGCTCTCGGGCTCTCCCTCTCTCCCGCTCTCCCTCTCTCCCGCTCTCTCGCTCTCCCTCTCTCATGCTCTCCCTCTCTCCCGCTCTCCCTCTCTCCCTCTCTCCTGCTCTCCCTCTCTCCCTCTCTCCCTCTGTCCTGCTCTCCCTCTCTCCCTCTCTCCTGCTCTCCCTCCCTCCCTCTCTCCTGCTCTCCCTCTCTCCCTCTCTCAGACGCTCCCTCTCTCCCTCTCTCCCGCTCTCCCTCTCTCCCGCTCTCCTGCTCTCCCTCTCTCCCGCTCTCCCTCTCTCCCTCTCTCCTGCTCTCCCTCTCTCCTGCTCTCCCTCTCTCCCTCTCTCAGACGCTCCCTCTCTCCCTCTCTCCCGCTCTCCCTCTCTCCCGTTCTCGCTCTCTCCCTCTCTCCTGCTCTCCCTCTCTCCCGGTCTCAGACTCTCCCTCTCTCCCACTCTCGGGCTCTCCCTCTCTCCCTCTCTCAGACTCTCCCTCTCTCCCTCTCTCCAGCTCTCCCTCTCTCCTGCTCTCCCTCTCTCCTGCTCTCCCTCTCTCCCTCTCTCCTGCTCTCCCTCTCTCCCGCTCTCAGACTCTCCCTCTCTCCCACTCTCGGGCTCTCCCTCTCTCCCGCTCTCCCTCTCTCCCTCTCTCGGACTCTCCCTCTCTCCCGCTCTCGGGCTCTCCCGCTCTCCTCTCTCCCGCTCTCCCTCTCTCCCTCTCTTCCCGCTCTTCCCCTCTCTCTCCCTCTCTCCTGCTCTCCATCTCTCCCCCTCTCCCTCTCTCCTTCTCTCCCGCTCTCGCTCTCGGGCTCTCTCGCTCTCCCTCTCTCCCGCTCTCGGGCTCTCCCTCTCTCCCTCTCTCCCGCTCTCCCGCTCTCAGACTCTCCCGCTCTCCCTCTCTCCCGCTCTCCCTCTCTCGGCTCTCCCTCTCCCTCTCTCCCGCTCTCCTCTCTCCCGCTCTCCCTCTCTCCCGCTCTCCTGCTCTCCCGCTCTCCCTCTCTCAGACTCTTGCTCTCTCGCTCTCTCCCACTCTCCCTCTCTCCCTCTCTCAGACTCTCCCTCTCTCCGCTCTCCCTCTCTCAGACTCTCTCTCTCTCCTGCTCTCCCTCTCTCCCTCTCTCCCGCTCTCCCGCTCTCGGACTCTCCCGCTCTCCCTCTCTCCCGCTCTCCCTCTCTCCCGCTCTCCCTCTCTCCCTCTCTCCCTCTCTCCCGCTCTCCCTCTCTCCCGCTCTCCCTCTCTCCCTCTCTCCCTCTCTCCCGCTCTCCCGCTCTCGGACTCTCCCGCTCTCCCTCTCTCCCGCTCTCCTCTCTCCCGCTCTCCCTCTCTCCCTCTCTCCCTCTCTCCCTCTCTCCCGCTCTCCCGCTCTCCCTCTCTCCCGCTCTCCCGCTCTCCCTCTCTCCCGCTCTCCCTCTCTCCCGCTCTCCCTGTCTCCCTCTCTCCCGCTATCCCTCTCTCCCTCTCTCCCGCTCTCCCTCTCTCAGACTCTCCCTCTCTCCCGCTCTCCCTCTCTCCCTCTCTCCCTCTCTCAGACTCTCCCTCTCTCCCGCTCTCCCACTCTCCCGCTCTCGGACTCTCCCGCTCTCCCTCTCTCCCTCTCTCCCTCTCTCCCGCTCTCCCTCTCTCAGACTCTCCTCTCTCCCGCTCTCCCTCTCTCGGACTCTTCCTCTCTCCCCCCGCTCTCCCTCTCTCCCTTTCTCCTGCTCTCCCTCTATCCCGCTCTCCTTCTCTCCCGCTCTCCCTCTCTCCCTCTCTCCAGCTCTCCCTCTCTCCCTCTCTCCTGCTCTCCCTCTCTCCCTCTCTCAGACTCTCCCTCTCTCCCTCTCTCCCGCTCTCCCTCTCTCCCGCTCTCGGACTCTCCCGCTCTCAGACTCTTCCTCTCTCCCACTCCCGGACTCACCCGCTCTCCCTCTCTCCCTCTCTCCCTCTCTCAGACTCTCCCTCTCTCCAGCTCTCCAGCTCTCCAGCTCTCCCTCTCTCCCGCTCTCCTGCTCTCCCTCTCTCCTGCTCTCCCTCTCTCCCTCTCTCCTGCTCTCCCTCTCTCCCACTCTCGGGCTCTCCCTCTCTCCCGCTCTCCCTCTCTCCCTCCCTCCCGCTCTCCCTCTCTCCCTCCCTCCCGCTCTCGGACTCTCCCTCTCTCCCTCTATCAGACTCTCCCTCTCTCCCGCTCTCCCTCTCTCCCGCTCTCGGACTCTCCCGCTCTCCCTCTCTCCTGCTCTCGGGCTCTCCTTCTCTCCCACTCTCGGGCTCTCCCTCTCTCCCCCTCTCCCTCTCTCCCGCTCTCGGACTCTCCCGCTCTCCGTCTCTCCCGCTCTCGGGCTCTCCGGCTCTCGCTCTCTCCCTCTCTCCCGCTCTCGCTCTCGGGCTCTCCCGCTCTCCTGCTCTCCCTCTCTCCTGCTCTCCCTCTCTCCCTCTCTCAGACTCTCCCTCTCTCCCGCTCTCAGACTCTCCCTCTCTCCCACTCTCGGGCTCTCGGGCTCTCCCTCTCTCCTGCTCTCGGACTCTCCCGCTCTCGGGCTCTCCCGCTCTCGGGCTCTCCCGCTCTCCCTCTCTCCCGCTCTCGGACTCTCCCTCTCTCCCGCTCTCGGACTCTCCCGCTCTCAGACTCTTCCTCACTCCACTCTCGGACTCTCCCGCTCTCCCTCTCTCCCTCTCTCCCTCTCTCAGACTCTCCCTCTCTCCAGCTCTCCCTCTCTCCCGCTCTCCTGCTCTCCTCTCTCCTGCTCTCCCTCTCTCCCACTCTTAGACTCTCCCTCTCTCCCACTCTCGGGCTCTCCCTCTCTCCCGCTCTCCCTCTCTCGGACTCTCCCTCTCTCCCGCTCTCGGGCTCTCCCGCTCTCCCTCTCTCCCGCTCTCGGGCTCTCCCGCTCTCCCTCTCTCCCGCTCTCGGACTCTCCCGCTCTCCCTCTCTCCCGCTCTCTGGCTCTCCCGCTCTCCCTCTCTCCCGCTCTCGGGCTCTCCCGCTCTCCATCTCTCCCGCTCTCGGGCTCTCCCGCTCTCCCTCTCTCCTGCTCTCCATCTCTCCCCCTCTCCCGCTCTCCCGCTCTCGGCTCTCCCGGCTCTCCCTCTCTCCCGCTCTCGCTCTCGGGCTCTCCCGCTCTCCATCTCTCCCGCTCTCGGGCTCTCCCGCTCTCCCTCTCTCCTGCTCTCCATCTCTCCCCCTCTCCCTCTCTCCGCTCTCCGTCTCTCCCGCTCTCCCTCTCTCCCGCTCTCCCTCGCTCAGGGTCTCGGACTCTTCCTCTCTCCCGCTCTCCCTCTCTCCTCTCTCCTCTCCCTATCTCCCTCTCTCCTGCTCTCCCTCTCTCCCGCTCTCCCTCTCTCCCTCTCTCCCTCTCTCCCGCTCTCCCGCTCTCGGACTCTCCCGCTCTCGGGCTCTCCCGCTCTCCCTCTCTCCCGCTCTCGGGTTCTCCCGCTCTCCCTCTCTCCTGCTCTCCCTCGCTCAGGCTCTCGGACTCTCCCTCTCTCCCGCTCTCTCTCTTTCCCGCTCTCCCTCTCTCCCGCTCTCGGACTCTCCCGCTCTCCCTCTCTCCCTCTCTCCCGCTCTCCCTCTCTCCCTCTCTCCCGCTCTCCCTCTCTCCCGCTCTCCCTCTCTCCCGCTCTCCCTCTCTCCTCTCTCAGACTCTCTCTCTCTCCTGCTCTCCCTCTCTCCTGCTCTCTCTCTCTCCCTCTCTCCCTCTCTCCCGCTCTCCCTCTCTCCCTCTCTCCCTCTCTCCCGCTCTCCCTCTCTCCCTCTCTCCCGCTCTCCCTCTCTCCCGCTCTCCCTCTCTCCCGCTCTCCCTCTCTCCCTCTCTCAGACTCTCCCTCTCTCCCGCTATCCCTCTCTCCCGCTCTCCCGCTCTCCCTCTCTCAGACTCTCCCTCTCTCCGCTCTCCCTCTCTCCCTCTCTCAGACTCTCCCTCTCTCCCGCTCTCCGTCTCTCCCGCTCTCGGACTCTCCCGCTCTCCCTCTCTCCCTCTCTCCCGCTCTCCTCTCTCCCGCTCTCCCTCTCTCCCGCTCTCCCCGCTCTCGCTCTCTCCCGCTCTTGCTCTCTCCCGCTCTCGCTCTCTCCCGCTCTCCCTCTTTCCCGCTCTCCCTCTCTCCCGCTCTCCTGCTCTCGCTCTCTCCCGCTCTCGCTCTCTCCCTCTCTCCTGCTCTCCTCTCTCCCGCTCTCAGACTCTCCCTCTCTCCCACTCTCGGGCTCTCCCGCTCTCCCTCTCTCCTGCTCTCGGGCTCTCCCACTCTCGGGCTCTCCCGCTCTCCTCTCTCCTGCTCTCGGGCTCTCCTTCTCTCCCACTCTCGGGCTCTCCCGCTCTCCCGCTCTCCCTCTCTCCGCTCTCCCTCTCTCCCGCTCTCCCTCTCTCCGCTCTCCCTCTCTCCCGCTCTCGCTCTCTCCCTCACTCCTGCTCTCCCTCTCTCCCGCTCTCAGACTCTCCCTCTCTCCTGCTCTCCCTCGCTCCCTCTCTCAGACTCTCCCTCTCTCCCTCTCTCCCTCTCTCCCGCTCTCAGACTCTCCCTCTCTCCCACTCTCGGGCTCTCGGGCTCTCCCTCTCTCCAGCTCTCGGACTCTCCCACTCTCCCTCTCTCCCGTTCTCCCTCTCTCCCGCTCTCGGGCTCTCCCTCTCTCCCGCTCTCGGGCTCTCCCTCTCTCCCGCTCTCCCTCTCTCCCGCTCTCTCGCTCTCCCTCTCTCATGCTCTCCCTCTCTCCCGCTCTCCCTCTCTCCCTCTCTCCTGCTCTCCCTCTCTCCCTCTCTCCCTCTGTCCTGCTCTCCCTCTCTCCCTCTCTCCTGCTCTCCTCCCTCCCTCTCTCCTGCTCTCCCTCTCTCCCTCTCTCAGACGCTCCCTCTCTCCCTCTCTCCCGCTCTCCCTCTCTCCCGCTCTCCTGCTCTCCCTCTCTCCCTCTCTCCTGCTCTCCCTCTCTCCTGCTCTCCCTCTCTCCTGCTCTCCCTCTCTCCTCTCTCAGACGCTCCCTCTCTCCCTCTCTCCCGCTCTCCCTCTCTCCCGTTCTCGCTCTCTCCCTCTCTCCTGCTCTCCCTCTCTCCCGGTCTCAGACTCTCCCTCTCTCCCACTCTCGGGCTCTCCCTCTCTCCCTCTCTCAGACTCTCCCTCTCTCCCTCTCTCCAGCTCTCCCTCTCTCCTGCTCTCCCTCTCTCCTGCTCTCCCTCTCTCCCTCTCTCCTGCTCTCCCTCTCTCCCGCTCTCAGACTCTCCCTCTCTCCCACTCTCGGGCTCTCCCTCTCTCCCGCTCTCCCTCTCTCCCTCTCTCGGACTCTCCCTCTCTCCCGCTCTCGGCTCTCCCGCTCTCCCTCTCTCCCGCTCTCCCTCTCTCCTCTCTCCCGCTCTCCCTCTCTCCCTCTCTCCTGCTCTCCATCTCTCCCCCTCTCCCTCTCTCCTTCTCTCCCGCTCTCGCTCTCGGGCTCTCTCGCTCTCCCTCTCTCCCGCTCTCGGGCTCTCCCTCTCTCCCTCTCTCCCGCTCTCCCGCTCTCAGACTCTCCCGCTCTCCCTCTCTCCCGCTCTCCCTCTCTCCGGCTCTCCCTCTCCCTCTCTCCCGCTCTCCCTCTCTCCCGCTCTCCCTCTCTCCCGCTCTCCTGCTCTCCCGCTCTCCCTCTCTCAGACTCTTGCTCTCTCGCTCTCTCCCACTCTCCCTCTCTCCCTCTCTCAGACTCTCCCTCTCTCCCGCTCTCCCTCTCTCAGACTCTCTCTCTCTCCTGCTCTCCCTCTCTCCCTCTCTCCCGCTCTCCCGCTCTCGGACTCTCCCGCTCTCCCTCTCTCCCGCTCTCCCTCTCTCCCGCTCTCCCTCTCTCCCTCTCTCCCTCTCTCCCGCTCTCCCTCTCTCCCGCTCTCCCTCTCTCCCTCTCTCCCTCTCTCCCGCTCTCCCGCTCTCGGACTCTCCCGCTCTCCCTCTCTCCCGCTCTCTCCCTCTCTCCCGCTCTCCCTCTCTCCCTCTCTCCCTCTCTCCCTCTCTCCCGCTCTCCCGCTCTCCTCTCTCCGCTCTCCCGCTCTCCCCTCTCTCTCCCCGCTCTCCCTCTCTCCCGCTCTCCCTGTCTCCCTCTCTCCCGCTATCCCTCTCTCCCTCTCTCCCGCTCTCCCTCTCTCAGACTCTCCCTCTCTCCGCTCTCCCTCTCTCCCTCTCTCCCTCTCTCAGACTCTCCCTCTCTCCCGCTCTCCCACTCTCCCGCTCTCGACTCTCCCGCTCTCCCTCTCTCCCTCTCTCCCCTCTCTCCCGCTCTCCCTCTCTCAGACTCTCCCTCTCTCCCGCTCTCCCTCTCTCGGACTCTTCCTCTCTCCCGCTCTCCCTCTCTCCCTTTCTCCTGCTCTCCCTCTATCCCGCTCTCCTTCTCTCCCGCTCTCCCTCTCTCCCTCTCTCCAGCTCTCCCTCTCTCCCTCTCTCCTGCTCTCCCTCTCTCCCTCTCTCAGACTCTCCCTCTCTCCCTCTCTCCCGCTCTCCCTCTCTCCCGCTCTCGGACTCTCCCGCTCTCAGACTCTTCCTCTCTCCCACTCCCGGACTCACCCGCTCTCCCTCTCTCCCTCTCTCCCTCTCTCAGACTCTCCCTCTCTCCAGCTCTCCAGCTCTCCAGCTCTCCCTCTCTCCCGCTCTCCTGCTCTCCCTCTCTCCTGCTCTCCCTCTCTCCCTCTCTCCTGCTCTCCCTCTCTCCCACTCTCGGCTCTCCCTCTCTCCCGCTCTCCCTCTCTCCCTCCCTCCCGCTCTCCCTCTCTCCCTCCCTCCCGCTCTCGGACTCTCCCTCTCTCCCTCTATCAGACTCTCCCTCTCTCCCGCTCTCCCTCTCTCCCCGCTCTCGGACTCTCCCGCTCTCCCTCTCTCCTGCTCTCGGGCTCTCCTTCTCTCCCACTCTCGGGCTCTCCCTCTCTCCCCCTCTCCCTCTCTCCCGCTCTCGGACTCTCCCGCTCTCCGTCTCTCCCGCTCTCGGGCTCTCCGGCTCTCGCTCTCTCCCTCTCTCCCGCTCTCGCTCTCGGGCTCTCCCGCTCTCCTGCTCTCCCTCTCTCCTGCTCTCCCTCTCTCCCTCTCTCAGACTCTCCCTCTCTCCCGCTCTCAGACTCTCCCTCTCTCCCACTCTCGGGCTCTCGGGCTCTCCCTCTCTCCTGCTCTCGGACTCTCCCGCTCTCGGGCTCTCCCGCTCTCGGGCTCTCCCGCTCTCCCTCTCTCCCGCTCTCGGACTCTCCCTCTCTCCCGCTCTCGGACTCTCCCGCTCTCAGACTCTTCCTCACTCCCACTCTCGGACTCTCCCGCTCTCCCTCTCTCCCTCTCTCCCTCTCTCAGACTCTCCCTCTCTCCAGCTCTCCCTCTCTCCCGCTCTCCTGCTCTCCCCTCTCTCCTGCTCTCCCTCTCTCCCACTCTTAGACTCTCCCTCTCTCCCACTCTCGGGCTCTCCCTCTCTCCCCGCTCTCCCTCTCTCGGACTCTCCCTCTCTCCCGCTCTCGGCTCTCCCGCTCTCCCTCTCTCCCGCTCTCGGGCTCTCCCGCTCTCCCTCTCTCCCGCTCTCGGACTCTCCCGCTCTCCCTCTCTCCCGCTCTCTGGCTCTCCCGCTCTCCCTCTCTCCCGCTCTCGGGCTCTCCCGCTCTCCATCTCTCCCGCTCTCGGGCTCTCCCGCTCTCCCTCTCTCCTGCTCTCCATCTCTCCCCCTCTCCCGCTCTCCCGCTCTCGGGCTCTCCGGCTCTCCCTCTCTCCCGCTCTCGCTCTCGGGCTCTCCCGCTCTCCATCTCTCCCGCTCTCGGGCTCTCCCGCTCTCCCTCTCTCCTGCTCTCCATCTCTCCCCCTCTCCTCTCTCCCGCTCTCCGTCTCTCCCGCTCTCCCTCTCTCCCGCTCTCCCTCGCTCAGGGTCTCGGACTCTTCCTCTCTCCCGCTCTCCCTCTCTCCCTCTCTCCTGCTCTCCCTATCTCCCTCTCTCCTGCTCTCCCTCTCTCCCGCTCTCCCTCTCTCCCTCTCTCCCCCTCTCCCGCTCTCGGACTCTCCCGCTCTCGGGCTCTCCCGCTCTCCTCTCTCCCGCTCTCGGGTTCTCCCGCTCTCCCTCTCTCCTGCTA